>NW_024081584.1:465432-526070 GCF_003009895.1 Hyaena hyaena
GCACTGCTAGGAATTTACCCAAGGGATACAGAAATGCTGAGGCATAGGAGCACATGTACCCCAATGTTCATAGCAGCACTCTCCACAATAGCTAAAACATGGAAAGAGCCTAAGTGTCCATCAACAGATGAATGGATCAAGAAGATGTGGTTTATCTATACCATGGAATACTACATGACAATGAGAAACAATGAAATCTGGCCATGTGTAGCAACATGGATGGACCTTGAGGGTGTTATGCTGAGCGAAATAAGTCAGGCAGAGAAGGACAAATACCATATGTTTGCACGTATAGGAGGATTAGGAGGAACTTAACAGAGGACCAAGGGGGAGAAGAAGGGCGGAAATGGTGGGGGAAAGGGAGAGAGGCAAACCATGAGAGACTCTTGAATGCTGACAAAAACTGAGGACTGATGGATGTGGGGGGGAGGAGGGATGGGCATGGAGGAGGACACTTGTGGGGATGAGCACTGGGTGTTATGTGGAAACTAATTTGACAATAAACTATTTGTAAAAAAAAAAAAAAAAAAGTTCATCAGTCTTGAGTTTGTATGCTCCAGACTAAATATGTAAATCTAGCTGTGTCTGATTTTGGAGACTTGCCCTATCGATGTTCAATAATTGTGATAACAGATGAGAATTTAAAGATAGTATGGGAGTGCAAAGGGAAAAATAATTAAAATTATAGTCTTTGTGATAATAACCTCTTTAATTTTCATAAAACGTGCATATATAAGCCAAAGATTAGTTTAACCAGCTTATCTTTGGAGGGTAAAGTCCTGTCGAAGGTACTTAACTTCTTTATCTTTTTGAGAAATATAAACACAAATAGGAACTGTTTACTACACACTTTTCGAAAAATTTTGAATCCATAATTTAGTCTGCTCTGCATACATTGATGATTGTATGACTTCAGTATAAGACAAGACTTTGTCCCAATATCGTTGGTCAAATTTGGAAATCAGCTGAATGCCTTGGCAGCTGAAGGCTTATTTTATAATCAAGGTGATCAGCCACTCTGTAAAAGCCAAATTTATTTGTTCTTATTTTTGCACATTCACTCCAGAGTGAATTTTCCTCTTTCTAAAGACAACCTGTTTGAAAAGAAATGAGCTGTAATTAAAAATGGGAGAAATTGCTCCAACAGGTTTATTTTCCATTAGATTTTCTATCTACTGCCTCTGTTTATTCTTACTCTCAACAAAATTATTTACTTGAATGGTATATCGCTGTTTTCAAGACCTGAAGATAGAGCAATACAAATTTTTATCAGCACAGTATGTGTCTAACTGTGCATGATTAATTGGAGGCTTCATCCATGAACAAAATGATGTAGGAGATTTTGTAAACTCCTATCCATTTGATCAAATGAAGATCAACAAATGTATGTCTTTTAGTTCACATTCCCTAAGTATCTCACACTTGGTCCTTGACAACTCTTCTCAGTAACTCCCCTTGCACTCATTTTCTGTCTGCAAATTCAAAGTGTGTATAATAAAGGTACTGACTTCAGAAGGCTAGAACTGCTGCTATAAGCCCAAGGGTCAACACAACGTCCAAAAAAGAAAAAGTATCTGAAGACCTGAAGCTCCAAAAGAGTTTGATCTATGTACATATACTACTGAAGTTTTATGCATATCTCTATTCTAGCTTGATTAATGAGAAATTGCCTTAGGTGTTAATATTGTTTTGAAAGACACTAAATGAATTGTTACTGTCATTTAGCATTTAAACTAACAATTTTCAAGATGTCATATGGAAGAAATTTGGTCTTTCTTTCAGTATGATTTTTTAACGTTTATTTATTTTTGAGAGAGAGGGAGAGATAGAGCGTGAGTGGGGGAGGGACAAAGAGAGAGGGAGACAGAATCCAAAGCAGGCTCCAAGCTCTGAGCTGTCAGCACAGAGACCAAAGTGGGGTTCAAACTCACTGTGAGTCCATGGCCTGAGCCAAAGTCAGATGTTCAACTGACTGAGCCACCCAGGCACCCCTGGTCTTTCTTTCAAATACAAGTCATCAAATTAAATTGCCAATATTAAAAATTATATTAAATTATTTAATGACTAATTAAATCTCAAATTAAAATTAATTGATTAAAATATTAAATTAATTAAGATGTATTTAAATATTAATTAAAATTGTCAATTAAGAAAAAGTTTCTTCTATTAGTTATATTCAGATTTTAATGTATCAAAATTAGATATTAAACATAAAATGTTTATATAATCTTTCTTCTAAATTTATATTTCCTTTCTTGATAAATTTAAACTCTCTGCAATCTTACCAATTAAACAATTCTCTAAATATTTCTTTTCATAATGAACTTTCTTTTGGAGTCTACATTTATTCCAACCTGATCAACTCAAAGCACTAAAATATTCTTTATGTGAATTAAGCAGTGCTTTTCAATACTTACTCTTCATAAGATAATGTGGTAAACATTTTCAATGGAGGCAATGTTTAATATATGATGTCCAAACTTCAGGTAGTCTTTTGACCTAGTGAGCAAAATAAAAGAAATATACATGAGGGGCACCTGGGTGGCTCAGTCGGTTAAGCGTCCGACTTTCGCTTAGGTCATGATCTCGCGGTTCGTGGGTTCGAGCCCCGCGTCGGGCTCTGTGCTGACTGACAGCTCAGAGCCTGGAGCCTATTTCAGAATATGTATCACACTCTCTCTGACCCTTCCCTGCTCACGCTGTCTCTCTCTCTCTCTCTCTCTCTCTCTCCTAGAAATTAAAAAAAAAAAAAAAAGAAATGTACATGAGAAGAAAGTAATGCTCACCACATAAACTACACGTGATTAATTGTATGGAGAGTTAAAATGCCTTTCTTTCTTCAAAATATCCTTTTTTCTATCATGCCCCTTCAATTTTACGGCCACTCATTCCTTAGGTCTCATGTATCTACCTTCATAGTTTTCATGTCTACTTCCCTTCTCATGTCTCATCTATCCAACATTGGCACTCAGAATAATTGTCCACTTAGAGCAATTTATCATCATCTCCTGGACCTGGAAGTTGTTTTAACACTCTCGTTTAGAAACTGTTTCTTGCTCATCTTTGTATTAACTCTAGCACTTAAGATAGAAATTATCCCATGGTAGAAAGTTCTTTTCATTTGCTGAATTGGGTGGCTGAGTTTCCTTTCTCCTCCAAAATACTTTTCTTTGATTCTCCCTTGTTTTCACAGTGTTCTCAAATTATGAGACTGAAGTTTCAGGCTCATTATTAATGTGTTCAATTTATTTATCAGTCCTATATGATATGACACCACAGAACCACTCTGCTATTTCAACCAAATCATCGTCTTCATTATCTTTGTAAGATACTATTTTCCTTTTATAGTCTTTGGCCTTCTCCACATACTGTTAAATCTACGAAAATCTCACCTGTCCTTTAGAAGAAAAAAAGGAATGTTTATACACACACACACACACACACACACACACACAATTATTCAGTCCCGAGAAAAAAGGGAAATCATATCATTAGCCACAACATGGATAGATCTTGATGTTATTATGCTAAGTAATGTAAATTAGAGAAACATAAATACTGTATTATCTCACTTACATGTGGTATCTGCAAAGACACTCTGATAGAAACAAAGAGTAGAATGGTAATTTCCAAAAGCTGGGTGACTGAAGAATTGGGGAAATATTGGTCAAAGATACAAACTTGAGGGGCACCTGGGTGTGTCAGTTGGTTAAGCACCTAACTCTTGATTTCAGATCAGGTCATGTTCTCAGTTTGTGAGTTTCAAGCCCCACATCAGGCTCTGTACTGACAAAATGGAGCCTACTTCAGATTCTCTCTCTGCCCCTCCTCTGCTCTCTCTCTTTCTCAAAATAAGTAGATAAACTTAAAAAAAGATACAAACTTGCTTTTAGAAGATGAAGAAGCTCTGAGGATCTAATGGGCATCATCGTGATTATAGTTAACAATACTGTGTTATATATTGTAAAAGTATTAATACAGTAAATCTTGGTAATTATGTGACATGATGGAGATCTTATTTAACAATATGTTGGTAATCATGTTGCAAAATAGAAGTGTATGAAATCAACTTGTGTACACCTTAAACTTATATATGTTGTCAATTATATCTCAATTTAAAAAGGTTGCTCATAAACGATTGTTGATTTGAATGTGAAATTCAAATAATTTCTGTGAAGCCTAGAAGATGCTGAGTAGCATATATTAATTTAGTAGACATCTCAACAGTTATTCATCAATTGATTTGTTTTAATTATTATTAAGGCCTTACTATTTTCAAAATTCTCAAGATTCAGAAATAAATAAAATATATAAGACCACTGTTTTCACAGACATTACATTCTGATGGGAAAGACATTAAATGAATAAATACGTGGAGTGTCTATAACAGTCTTCATTTTTCCTACATAGCTCTTATAAGTTTGTTCCTTTTTTTAAAAAACTCATTTTTAAATTTCCTTTTCTCTAATTCCAGAAAAATGAAAATTATTTTAATTTTATTTTTAGAGAGAGCACAAGCAGAGGAGAGGGGCAGAGGAGACAGACAGAGAGACAGAGAGAGAGAGAGAGAAAGAGAGAGAGAATCCCAAGCAGCCTCCATGCTCAGCATGGAGCCCAACACCAGACTCCATCCCATGACCCTGGCTGGGATCATGACCAGAGCCAAATTCAAAAGTTGGTGGCTCAACTGACAACCACCGAGGTGCCCCAAAATGAAATTTTAAAATAAATAATTAATTGATTATTTTATTTTTGTAAACTAATAAGGATTGATCTTTCTTTTGTAATTTATTCCTCTCTTTTTCACAGCTTTATTGAGATATATCTGACATATAACATTGCTTGGGCTTAAGTTGTACAACCTGTTCATTTGATACACATACCGTGTTCACCAACCCCATCGTCATGTCACATAATAACGTTCTTTTTCATTGTGAGAGTATTTAGGACTTACTCCTTCAGTAATTTTAAAGTATGTAATAGAATACAATTAAGTAAAATCAGCATTCTGTGCATTAAACCCCAGAACTTTTTCATCTTGTAACAGAACGTTTGATCCCCTTAAATAGCTCCCAATATTACCCAATATCCAGCCCCTGAAAACCTCCATTTTACTTTCTTTATGAGTTTTTTTAGAATCCACATATAATTGAGATCATATAGTATTTGTCTTTCTGACGTATTTCACTTAGTATAGGTCAATAAAAGTACAACCATGTTACAAATAGAAGAATTTCCTTCTTTAATCCTGAATGTATATTTCTATCTATCTATCTATCTATCTATCTATCTATCTATCTATCTGTCTATCATCTATCTATCTATCTATCGCCAATCATCTGTTGTTGAAGTTTAGATTGTTTCCATATGTTTCCTATTGTGAATACTGCAATGAACATGGGAGTGAAGATACGTTTTCCATACCCTTCTTTCATTTTCTTTCGACATGTATCCAAAAGTGGGATTACTGGATCATAGAGTAATTTTATTTTTGATTTTAAGAGAGCCTCCATACTGTTTTTCATAGTAGCTGTACTAATTTACATTTCTGCAACAGTGTACAAATGTTGCCTTTGCTCCACATCATCCACCAACACCGGCTTTCTCCTGTCCTTTTGATGATAGCTAGTCTAATAGTGTCAGGTGGTACCTCACTGTGGTTTTCATTTGCCTTTTCCTGATGATATTGAACACCTTTTCATGTACCTGTTTGTCATTTGTATGTGTTCTTTGGGGAAATGTTTGTTCAGTTTATCGGCCTATTTTTGATGAGTCTTTTTCTTTTGCTATTGAGTTATATACGATCTTATATATTTTCCTATTAACTCCTTATCATATATATGATTTGTAAATATTTTCTCCTATTCCACAGGTTGTCGTTTCTTTTTAAAAAAAATTTTTACATTTATTTATTTTTGAGAGACAGAGAGAGACAGAGAGCATGAACAGGGAAGGGGCAGAGAGAGAAAGAGACACAGAATCTGAATCAGGCTCCAGGCTCTGAGCTAGCTGTCAGCACAGAGCCAGACGCGGGGCTTGAACCATGAACCGTGAGATCATGACTTGAGCCAAAGTCGGACACTCAACTGACTGAGCCACCCACCACCTCCACAGGTTGTCTTTTCATGTGAAGCACTGTGCCGCTCTTTAGTTTAATATAGTCCCACCTGTTTATTGTTGCTTTTTCTGCCTTTGTTTTTGGTGTTAAATACCCCCACAAAAATCATTATCAAGATCAATGTCAAGGAACTTTCTGTATTTTATTCTGGAAACTTTCCATTGATTTCTGTGTAAGATATAAGATAAGGATCCCCTTTCATTCATTTGCATGTCTTCCCAATACAGTTTATTAAAGAAACTATCATTTTCTTATTGTATATTCTTGACTGTCTTGTCATAAATTAATTAACCATATATATGTGAGTTTAAGTCTTTACTGTTTATCTTATTCCATTAACCTCCGTGCCTGTTTTTATGCCAATACCATACTATTTTTATTACTCTACTTTTAAAAATATTTTTGTTTACCATTCTATTTTGATTACTATATTACTATAGCTTTGTAATATATCTTTAAATCAGAGAGTGGTGATGCCTCCAGCTTTGTTTTTTCTTAAGATTGTTTTGGCTACTTTGATCTTTTGTGATTCCATACAAATTTTAGAATTTCTTAAAAATTTCTGTTGAATATGCCATTATAATTTTCATAAGTATTCCACTGAATCTGTGTATCACTTTGGGTAATCTGAATTTTTTAACAATATTAATTCTTCCAATCCATGAGTGTCAAATATATTTCCAATTATTTGTGTCTTCAACTTCTTTCATCAGTATCCATATTTCACAGTGTACACATCTGTTACCTCTTTAGTTAAATTCATCCCTTAGTATCTAAGAGTTTGTATTTGGCCTAAAAAAATGCTTGGAAGTATTCTCAACCTCATTTTCTTTTTGGGAAAATTTAAGAGGGATTGGTATATTTCTTCTTTAAATGACTGGTAGAATTCACCAGTTGAAGCCATCAGGTCTTGATCTTTTGTTTGTTGGGAGAGTTTAGTTATAGATTCAAGTTTCTTACTATGAATTAGTCTGTTTGGATTTTCTATTTCCTCATGATCCAGTCTTGGTACACTTTATGTTTCTAAGAATTTATCTATCTCTTCTAGGCTGTACGTTTTGTTAACACATAATTATTAACATAATAGTCTTACAATCCTTTCCATTTGTGTGATATCTGCCCTTTTAGCTCCTCTTTCATTTTTTATTTTATTTGCTCAAGTTAACTTTTTTCTTGGTAAGTCTAGCTAAAGGTTTGTCTATTTCATTTATTTCATAAAAACAGCTTTTGGGGTGTCTGGATGGCTCAGTTGGTTAAGTGTTCGACTTCAGCTCAGGTCATGATTTCAGTTTGTGGGTTCAAGTCCCACACTGGGGGCTCTGTCCTGACAGCCCAGAACCTGAAGCCTGCTTTGGATTCTGTCTCCCTCTCTCTGTGCTCCTCCCCCATTCACACTCTGTCTCTCTTTCAAAAACAAATAAACATTGAAATTTTTTTCTAAAACTAAAAAAAAAACAACAGTTCTTAGTTTCACTGACTGATTTTTATTGCTTCTGATCTCTATTTCATTTATTTCTTCTCTGATATTTGTTATTTCCTTCATTCTAATAACTTTGGGCTTAATTTTTTCTTTTTCTCTAACTTCTTAAAAATAGGTTGTTTATTGGAGATATTTTGCCTTATTATAGGTGTTTATCATTTTATTTTTTTATTTTTTTAACATTTTTATTTATTTCTAGGAGAGAGAGAGAGAGCGTGAGCAGGGGAGGGTCAGAGATAGAGGGAGATACAGACTCTGAAATAGGCTCCAGGCTCTGAGCTGGCAGTCAGCACAGAGCCCGACGCGGGGCTCGAACCCACGAACCGCGAGATCATGACCTAAGTGAAAGTCGGACGCTTAACCGACTAAGCCACCCAGGCGCCCCAGTGTTTATCATTTTAAACCTCAGTTTGCTATATAGGTATTGGTATTTTGCATTTTCATATTCATTTGTATCAAGATACTTTTTGATTTTTTCTTTTGGATTCTTCTTTGACTCATTGGCTGTTTAAGAACATGTTTTTAAATATCCACATAATTTTGAATTTCTAGTTTTCTTTTTACAATTGATTCTATTATTATACAATTGTGATTGGAAAAGATGCTTTATGATTTCAATCTACTTAAATTTCTTAGACTGTGTGTGTGTGTGTCTGTGGCCTAACATGATCTCACCTGGAGAATATTCCATTTATCTTTAAGAAAAATGTGTATTCCTGGGGCACCTAGATGGCTCAGACAGTTAAGCATCCCACTTTTGATATTGGCTCAGGTCATGATCTTACAGTTTGTGGGACTGAGCCCTGTGATGGACTCTGCTCTAATAGTGCAGACACTGCTTGGGATTCTCTCTCTTTTTCACTCTGCCCCTCCCCCACTTACTCTTTCTCTGTTTCAAAAGAAATAAACATTAAAAATTTCTTTAAAAAGAAAATGTCTATTAATTTCCTGTTGGATGGAATATTTTGTAAATGTCTATTTTGTCCATTTAGTCTAATGTATAGTTTAAGTCCAATTTTTACCAATTTTCTGACTAGATGATCTATCTGTTGTTGAAAAGGGTAGTTAAGTCTTCTAATATTATTGTATTACAGTCTATTTCTCCATCCAGATCTATTAATATTTCCTTTATATATTTCGGTACTCCTATGTTGGTTGCATAAATATTTACTAATGTCACATCCTCTTGAAGGACTGACTTCTTTACCATTATATGGCGACCTTCTTTGTCTCTCTTTACTGTTTTGGCTTAAAGTCTATATTGTCTGAGGCACCTGGGTGGCTCAGTCAGTTAAATATTTGACTGACTCAGGTCATGATCTCACAGCCCATCGGTTTGGGGCCTGGTTCGGGCTCTGTGCTGACAGCTCAGAGCCTGGAGTCTACCTCGGATTTTCTGTCTCCCTCTCTCTCTGCCCCTCTCCCTTTAGTGCTCTGTCTCTCTCTCCTTCTCTCTCTCTCTCTCTCAAAAATAAATAAACAAGAACAACAAAATTATAAAGTCTGTTTTGTCTGATGTAAGTACAGCATTCCTTGCTTTCTTTTGGTTTCCATTATAAGGAGTGTCTTTTTCTATCACATCATTTTCAGTCTATGGTTGTCCTTGAAGACAGCATGTAGATGCATTTCATTCAGCCACTGTATGTGTTTTAACTGGAGAATTTAGCCTATTTGTATTTAAGCTCATTATTGATAGGTCTGAACTTTTATTGCCATTTTGTCTTTTTTTCTTAATCTCTTTGTTCCCTTGTACTTTTGCTGTCTTCCTCAGTGATTTCATGATTTGCTGTAATGGCATTGCATTTCTCTACTTCTTTTTTTTTTTATAGACTGCGTGTTTTTGCTTTGTGGCTACGATGAGGCTTATTTAAGACATCTTATATTTATAACAGTCTATTTTAAGGGATAATAAGTTAGCTTCAAACACATACAAAGCTGTACATTGTTACCTTTCCCACACATATTTTATAGTTTTTAAATCACAGTTTCTAAATTTCTACATTAGTATTCATTAACAAGTTATTGTATTTCTAGTTATTTTTTATACATTTGTCTTTTAACATTCACAGCAGAGTTATGAGTGATTATCTACTACCGTTACAACATTAGAGCATTCTGAATTTAACTCTGTCTTTACCAGTGATTTTTTATTTTTATATGTTTTTCTATTACTTATATATGTTCTTTTGTTTCAGCATGAAGAACTGCATTTAGCATTTCTGGTAAGGTTTTATCTAGAAAACACTTTATCTCTCTTGTTTGTGGGGAGCAAGATGAGACACGCCTGAACAGAGGAGAGAACACCTGGGCAAGGGCTTGCAGAGTAAGTGTGTAAGATTGTTCAGCAAGAAGATGTTTGGGAGTAGTGCTGGTAATGGATGCTGTCACCATTTCAGATACAAGGTTTGTGAAAGCATTTGTTACCTAGAAGATATATTCCTAGGCCTGAAATACAATTTTGTGACTTCACTTAGTCCATATTAAGTTGGGGTGAGTTCATGATATTTTTTTAATTCTGAGAAATTTAGATTTCATATTGCAAGAGATAAAATGACCTTAATATTTCAAAGCAGGAGAATCTCATAAGTTAGAATAATAACCCTGGTGATCATCCAAAAGTTGGAAGGGAAGTGAAAACACCAGAATAACACCTGTTTAGAAAGATAGACAGAGTGATAGGGTCAAATGGAAATGAGGAGATAGATCTCCTAGGAAATCCAGGGAGTTAAGTGCAGAGACCCTGGTGGCTGAAATAATGTGAGGAACATTATGTTTTCTAATTTGACCAGTTAATGTTTTTAATCATGACTAACAGTATGATAAAGGAGAAAGAGTAAGGTATAAGAAACAGTGGGTTTCTTCCAGATTACATAAATATACAGTACTTGTTCAACTTCTGGTTGAACTCTGGTTTAATAATAATATGCATAAAATATGTCTGCAACCATAATAATATGGCAGATATTATTTATCAGGCAGATAAATGCCAGTATACTAAATTTCCCAATTGAAAAATAAGGAGAATTAAGAACGTCTTCATGACTTATTCTTAGACACATTTATATAAAGACTTCCAATCGCAAACTAATGGTTCTGTCTACTAACTTGTCAGCGGGTTTGGGAGTTGTCCAGCCTTTGGAAGCAGCAAAATGTCTCTCCCATGCTATTAGAGAAGAGCATTCTGTTCTTCCATGTCTACATACATCTCTTGGTATTCTTCAAGCCTGTGACTTTAATACTGTAGTCAGTTCACAATGAGTAACTATAACATCTTATGCTTCTCCCCTGAGTGGTTCTAGACTTCATATATATATATACTCTCTGTGTGTATGTGAGTGTGTGTGTGTGTGTGTGTGTATCCAATAATCTGCATTATATCTTCTTTTGTGTATGCTTCAGCTAGGCTTTATTTTCTTATAAATTGCAGAAACATCAACTCTAGATGGCTTAGGCAATAAAGGACTACACGTCAGAGTTAAGAGCAGCTTCAGGGTTGGTTTGACTTAGCAGTTCAACAGTGACATAGAGACCAATTTCTTTCCATCTCATACTTAGCTTTTCTTCTTAAGACCGGCTTCCTATTATGGCTAGCAATTACCTTGGCTTTCTACTTTGTCTTTGGAGAGAAAAATTTGCATTTGTTCTCTTGCACAGCAGTGTAAAAGTGCTAAGGTCTTTGCAACTTGACTTTATCTTGTCCTATTTCAATGACTTTTGGGCAGGTTCCCAGTCTGCCAGCAGACAAATATGCTTCTTGGACAAATGAAGAGTTTTGTATTCTTGAGAGGAAGATGCCTTTGCTAGACGCTCATTTGCTGATATTGATTGTTTTCAGATAGCTTACGTGCGAGGCATTGAGCCTGCTCTTTAGATTTTATTAATATATCATGAGATGGTAAAGATTTAGTGTAAGCAGTCTTCCTCTGACAGAACTTAACTAAATAACATCAGTAGTTCTTATAACACTTTTCTTTATCCAGAAAGATGTAGAATTACTTTTGGAAGCTTTTTCAGACAGACAAAAAAGTTTCATTCCCATAAACCCTCATTAAAAGTTTTCTCCAAGTTCATTGGCTACAAATGGATCATATCTAACACTGAAAGAATAAATGGCAGCAATAAATAGGAGTTTCTGACTAGAGTGGGTCTGGGATACATCCTAGAGCCAGAAGTAATAATAGTCTCCTGGAACAATGTGACCTGTGTCAGGGAAGAAGCGACCTGACCAACAGTTGGGATGTTTATAAACATGAAGGATTTGAGTATTGGGAAGAATATACCCAGATGGTCAAATAATAGACAACTCCAACTTTATAAGTCTAAAACAAAATGTTGCATTTTCTTCCACAACTATCTTTGTCATTTGAGTTAATGGAAACACAATGTAATGCCAATGACAAAAAAAAAAAAAAAAAGGAAAGAAAAGAAAAAAAGAAAAATAAAAACCTAAGAGACACTCTCTCCTTCCTTTCTGTCAATAGTACTTGGATGTGGTTGTAAGCACATCCACGAGGCTCTAGTTCCAATCTAGTGTCATCTCTCCATGCTCACTGCACACCATCTTTGCAGACTAGGTCTGTCACAGGTCTTCTTAGCATGCCTCCACATTTTCTGCTGAATAGTCCAGGCTCCACAAGTAGAAATAGATTCTTTGCCTGCCAGAGCTCAGGAACAACTAATAGGATCAAGCTGTGGAAATATAAGATGTATAGTAGTGCACTGTTGAGATATAAATTACAAATATGTCTGCCAGTCCATCACCACCATAGGCAAATAAAAATGGCTTTGTCTTCTGTCTTTATAACTGACTTCTCACTCAAACGAAAATTTGTCAGTAAATATTCCACCTGATGGGAGCTATTTTTCAAGTGATCAAACAAATATATCATCTGAACAAGTCTTTAAATGATTTGATTTACTTCCAAACTTTATCAATGATGAAAGTTCTCTTTCCAAAACAACTAACTTAGTGACCATTAAATGTAAAGCCATTCAGAAATGTTTATGGGATTGTAACTTCAGACAAAAAAAAAAAAAATAACCATAGACCTCAGCAATAATTACACAAACAACTATTATCAAGGTAAATAACAAAAGGACATCAATACTGGGTAGATCGGTAAGGTAAGCTTCAAACTATGATTTTAGTAAGTGAAACTGACTCCATCCAGGAGATGTATGTGTACTTCATTGATTTTACATCTCTACAGATTTAAAAATGATGTAAAGATTGTTTATGCATCTGAATTTTAATGACTATATTGTTATTCCTCACTATTTTTTATGTCAGTCAATTAAAATTCTAGCCCTGGCTTTGTAAATACCAAGTGTGTAATTTAGATCAATTTGTTAAGCTTTTCTGAATTTCAATATCTTCATCTATAAATGCTTGCTTCCCAGTGTTGTTGGGAGATACTCAATAAAAATCCGTTATGTTTATATCTAAACAAATGCCGAGATCACTTTGAAATTAAAGTTTTCATATTATACCAAAATTAGCATTTTGAAGAATTTATATCACTTTTTTACTCCTCCATTTTTCTTCTTTTTTCCTGGCTTTTCATCCCTGATCTACTGAGCATATTTTTGTTGGACCAACTATGAGAGATAGAGATTATTCCCTTTGTTAGACATAAAATATTGCATGAGGAAGAGGAGGCAGAAGGAGGTGAGATCCCTTTATCTTGTGATCTTTTAATGTGAAAATGAGGTTTCTTTTAGAGGTCATTCCAATGTGTATCTTTTAGCAAATTTCTTTTTTTAAATTTGTATTTCTGCTGCCATATTTATGTTATCATGTAAGTAGTATCTTTCGTTTGTTTGTGGTTGGGAAAAAATCCCAAAGGAATGAAAAGAAACCCACACTTTGTGGGTTAACTAATATGTTAGGCATTGCAAAATATTTTCCCATTTAATAATTGAATTATTCTAGATAGTTTGACAAACTGTTGTCTTGTTTTTGTTTTTTTTTACTTCAAACAAAATGCTCTTTCCATAATTTTGAATTAATTTTTTTATTTGAATGGAAGGATGCTTCATATGATTTAGAGAATAACAAAAATTCTAATTGGCACAGACATTCAAAATACACAAATATTTATTTATTTCATTATTATTTATTATTATTGAGTGCTTATATGTCAAGTATCGTTTGATAATATTTCAATATTTTATTTCACATAATTTTCATTTTTTAAAATAGTTTATTGTCAAGTTTGTTTCCATATAACACCCAGTGGTCATCCTCACAAGTGCCCTCCTCCATGCCCATCTCTCTCCTCCCCCCCACCCCAACCCCATCAGTCCTCAGTTTGTTCTCAGCATTCAAGAGTCTGTCATGGTTTGCATCCCTCCCTCTCCCCCACTATTTTTCCCCTTCTTCTCCCCCACGGTCCTCCAAAATCAGCCCATTAAGGGAGTATTGCCTTTCTCCTCATTTTGTGGATGATAATTTAAAAAGTAAGTAAAAGAAACAAGTCACTGAGAATTAGGACAACCTGTTCAAACTCATATAGACAGTAAATAATAGAACATACTCCGAATGACAGCACCATGCTGATAATAGTAAATAAGTTTATTTTCTTATTTGCAGATGTTTTTTAGTAACCAGAAACTTTACTATTTTATTTATGGTGCTACAGATGACTATTAAAAGTACATAAAATACTCTGGTTTCTCTTCAGATCAAATAAATCTTTTGCCTTTAAAAGTATGTAAAATGCACTCTTATCAAACACAACAGAGTAAAAACAAATTAAAAATAAATTAAAAAGAAACAACACATGCAGTCAAGAAAACTTGATAATTGTTCTGACTTAGCCAGTACAACATGATGGGAAAAAATTGCTTTTGCTTCACTAAAATGAAGAAGCTGGCCAGATTATGTCTGAGGTCCTCTCCAGCTTTAAAATTTAGGATTGTCTTTCTTTGACCCATGAAAATGATGTAGCTTCATAGAAATCCAAATTTGCTAAGATTATCCATGTAACCAGTCCTCCAATAAAGATAGGGGTTTCATCATCCCAGAAATTTCTTCTTTATTGTCAATCACCCACCCTCATCCTTCTCAATCACCAGGCTGGCCCCTATCTCTGTAAAAATTCATATAAATGAAATTATGTTGTACATATTCTTTTATGCTTGGTTTATTTTACTCAATATACTGTCAGTGACATTAGCCTATGTTGATGCATGCATTACCGATAGATGCTTTTAAAAATTTTTGTCATGGGACGCCTGGGTGCCTTAGTCAGTTAAGCGTCCGACTTTCGCTTAGGTCACGATCTCGTGGTTCGTGGCTTTGAGCCCCGCATCGGGCTCTGTGCTGACTGCCAGCTCAGAGCCTGGAGCCTATTTCAGAGTCTGTATCTCCCTTTCTCTCTGACCCTCCCCTGCTCATGCTGTTTCTCTCTCTCTCCTAGAAATAAATAAAACATTAAAAAAAAATTTTTTTTAAATAAAAAATAAAATTTTTTGTCTTCTCTATTTATTTATAACAGTTAATTTTTCTTTCCACATCTTGTATTAACACAGTGTGCTGTAACAAAACACCACACATTAGGTGGCCTACACAGCAAAAACTTGTTTTGTCAGAATTCTGGAGACTGGAAGTTCGAGTCAGAGTCCCAGCATAGTCAGCTCTTGGTAGACCTTCTTTCTAGCTTGCAGATGGGTGCCTTCTCTCTGCTGACATGGTAGAGAGAGAGAGTGAGGTCTCTGCTGTCTTTTCTTAATGGATATTAATCATATTAGAAAAAGGCACCACTCACATAAGGACCTCATTTCCTTAATTGCTTCTCTTTTGGCCCTATCTCTTAGTACAGTCACAGTGGGGGTTAGGGCTTCAACAAACTTTGGAGGATACTATTCAATCCAAAATACATACTGACCAACAGGGATTTCCAGTTTGGAGTGATTCTGAACAAAATGCTATGAACAATCTTGCCCAAATCTTTTTGAGGACACGTAGTTTCATTGCTTTTAGATGCATTTAAGTAGCAGAGTTCCTAAGTTGCTAGTTCCTAAGGTGGTGTATGCTTATGATTACCAGAAACTACCAAATGCCATTTTACATACCAATCAACAATTTTAATAACATCAGTTGTTCAAAGTATTCAGAACACTTTTCAATGACCCAGACTTTTAATATTAGCCATGTTAGTGAAAGTGATGTGAGTACTTTTCATTTATCTGATCTCTAAAAAAGGTGAGCATATTTCAAGTGTATTTTGACTGCTCATATATCTTCTATGAGGTTTACCTTCACATCTTTGAAAATTTTTATTTTTTCCCATTTTAAATTTAATTTCTTTTCTAAATATTTTTGAACATTGTTATTTTGGATACAGATGGAAGATTGGATATGTATATTATGAATATTTTCCCCCAAATTTTAGTTTACTTGCAGTTTAAAATGATCTTATTGAGACATGGTTTTAGAATGTCTTAGAGCTTTCAATAGCTAAATACTAAATACTCGCTAAATAAATAAATATTAAAATAGCTAAATAAATAGCTAAAATACTTCTTATTCTCAAGTGTGGCCATTCTACTGTCTTTTTGAACATTTCAGATACTTAGTAAGATTTCCCCACTCTGGCTGGTCTGAAACTCCTAGTGAGCACAATTTCTACCATTTTCATTCCATTGTCAATCCCAGCAGCTGCACATGTATGACCAAAATGACTCAGGCAAGGATTCTAGTGGAATGCTGATAGAGATTTCCATCTTTCCCCCCTCCCCCAGCTCTTGTCTTTCTCTACTAAACTGCCCCAATAGATCCAAGTAATTCAGAGCCCCTACTTATGATTGCTGTCTCCTCAGTAAAGTTAGATTATCACATTCTCCTTGTGTTCCATGTCTATTCATTTGTTTCAACTCCAGGAAATTTTATCTATGCAAAGACCCAAAGAATACATCAGCTTCAACTCATGAATTTCCCTTCTCTGAGAAACAGTCCTGTGCTTCTAATTTTGTAAGGTTCAAAAATAATTGCTTTCTATATTCTTTCAGTTCACTTACAGTTGCAGGGAAATTCTAGTAGATTTATTCTATCATGGAAGGAGGTATAAATAAACTTTTTAAAATATAAATGAATATTTACCCCCCAGAAAGTGAAAACACTAATTTAAAAAGATATAAGAACCACTACGTTTACTGCACAATTATTTATGGCAGTTAAGATATGCAAACAACTTAAGGATTCATCAATGGAAAAATGGATAAGGAAGATGTGGTATATATATATATATATATATATATATATATATATATGCAGTAGAATATTGTGCAGCCATAAAAAAGAGGGCATGCCTATTGAGACAACATAGATGGAACTATAAGGTATTATGCTAAGTGCTAAGTGAAATAAGTCAGACTGAGAAAGACAAATACCGTATGATTTAATTCATAAGTGGAATCTAAACAAATGAATAAATAAAAAGCTGAATCAGTCTTATAAATGCAAAGAGCAAATTGAAGGTTGCCAGAGGCAAGGAGTTGGAGGTAGGGAAAAATGAGTGAGGGGGAGAGGAGGTACAAGCTTCTAGTCACAGGATGAATAACCCATGGGAATAAAAAGCACAGCATTGCCAATGATATTATAATACCAATGTAGGAGGACAGATGGTGGCTACACTTGTGGAGAACACAGCATAATGTATAAACTTGTTGAATCAGTATGTTGTATACCTGAAACTAATGTAACAGTTTGTGTCAACTATACTAAAATAAAATATTTAAACATTTAAAAATAAAAAAGAAGATAATTCACAAGAGAGCTTGATATCCTGCCCAGTCGTGTGATTCAGGATTATCAATTTTTCTGCACTGATATGCATATCCTCCCAAACTATCCCAGTTACATGGAAAGGGACTCAACATTGTCACTTGTTAATAAAGTCATCTAAAATAAACTAGAAAATATATATACATATACCTACATACATACAAATGTATGTGTGAATACCTATGTTTCCTTTTCACCTTTCTTAAATATTCAAAATGATAATATTCAAATTATGTGGATATCTTTAATCTGATTTTTTAAATATAAATATGCCTCATGGAGATTTTGCCATGAGTCCACAGAGCTGTGTATATGCATTGTATGGCTATATCATAATTTATTAAACCAGTACCCAATAAGGAACCTTTGAATTATTTCTCATTTTTGTTATTTAAAATTGAGTTTAAGAATAGTATTACGCAGGAGAGGAGCCAAGATGGCAGAGTAGCATGGAAGTTCTCTATTTCTCTCATCCCTGAAATGCAGCTAGATCAGCACCAAACCGTTTTTGCACACCAAGAAAATTGATCTGAAGATTAACACAGCAATATGCATAACTTGAGCCGCAGAACTTGGCAGGTACATGGCATGGAGAGGTGAACTGGGGGAGAGAGAAACCACGGAGGATAAGGAGTCATTTTTGTGAAGAGAGAGGAGGGAGACAAGGGGGAGAGTACAGGACAAGCACTCCCCCCATAAGTAGCTGCAGGGAAGAGAAAGAGTGGAAACACCCACAAGAGACTGAACAAGAAAGGGGAAAAGGAGAGGGTTTCAATACCATTAGGACTCTATAAACAGGGGAGACTAGAGTCAGAAATTCTAAAGTCTAATACCTGGCAGTGCTTTGGTGGGAAGGACAAATCCCCAGGAGAAGAGAGCAAGGTCTGAGGGGTCTGTGGGCAACAAGGGGAGAAAAGGTTCCCCTGCTAGGAAGGCAGGTGGTAGAGACCACAGGGCTTCCCCCCAGGCAGAGGTTCCAGCAGACCTCAGAGAACAGGTAATTGCTGGTACTGAACAAAGACACCAGGGTGTGGTGAAACCTGGCACTGGCTGTGTGTTGTGATTCACTATAATCCCTGAACCACTGTTGCTATGCAATCACAGGAACTCTTTCTGGGGCAAACTGGCACCTGGCCACAGTCCCTGAGCCTCTGCAGCAGTGCAATCACAGGAATGTTCCCAGGGACCAAAACCCAGCTATTGCTCAGGGAGATCCTTCCCCAGAGGCTCAGGGTGGGTGCAAGCCACAGGGCCCTCAGAAGTGAGGGGTTTAGAAACACAGCTCCATCTGAGATAAAATTCAGGAGGATGGTGCCACTTGTCAGGAAGACAGCTTGGACAAGACAATGTAGAAGTGGGGAGTGGACAGAAGCCAGAGACAAAGAAGGGGTGCTTGATTGCCAGTTGTAGAGAGCACAGAGTTCTGGTGCTAGAGACTGGGAAACTGGGTGATGCCATTTTCACCTCTCTCACCCATATGCATACATGTGCCCACGTGTCACAACGATCCACCCCAGTAAGCTAAGCAGAGCCACCCAGGAGAATAGAGCTGTTCCACCAAGTACTAGAGGACCAAAAGACTCTCCTCCTGTTTAGTGTATGGACTCTAGATGTGCTTCATATTTTTTTGATTTCTAGGGGAAACTGGATGTAATTTCATCCCCTTCACTGGTCCATCTATTCCTTTTTCTTTTTCTTTTCTTATTGTTGGATACAGAAGGAAAGAAAATTTATTTTATTTTCTTTTTTCACCAATTCTTAATATTTTACTATTTTTTTAAATTTTTATAATTAAAAAAATTTAATATTTTATTTATTTCTAAGGCAGAGAGACAGCATGAGCAGGGAAGGGTCGGAGAGAGAGGGAGACACAGAATTTGAAATAGTCTCCAGGCGCTGAGCTGGCTGTCAGCACAGAGCCCGATATGGGGCTCAAATCCACGCACCATGAGATCATGATCTGAGCTGAAGTCAGACGCTCAAACAACTGAGCCACCCAGGCGCCCCTATTTTTATAATTTTTTATTCTATTTTACTTTACTTCATTTTATTGTATTTTAATGTATACGTTTTTAAATTTTTACATGTTTTCTTATTCTTTCTTTTCCTTTTTTCTCTATTCTATCAAGCTTCTTTTAACAACCAGAGTAAAACAGATATAAGCTCTAGCTTCCTTTATTTGTTTTTTTATGTTGTTTTTAATGTTTTTATTTTAATTTTTAATTTTATTACTTCATTTTCTTCCTCAAAAAACACAAAATTAAAGAATTCACCCCAAAAGAAAGAAAAGGAAGAAATGATAGCCAGGGACTTAATCAACAATGATACAAGCAAGATGTCTAAACTAGAATTTAGAATTATGATAATAAGAATATTAGCTGGGGTTGAAAAGAGCATACAATCTCTTTTTACAGAGGTAAAAGAAGTAATATCTAGTCAGGAAGAAATTAAAAGTGCTATAACTGAGATACAATTTTGAATGGTGCCACTGTGGCAAGGATGAATGAAGCAGAGCAGTGAATCAGGAATAGGAATATAGAAGATAAACTTATAGAGAATAATGAAGCAGAAAAAAAGAGGGAAACTAAGACCAAAGAGCACAAGATAAGAATTAGAGACCTTAATGGCCCATTAAAAAGGAATAACATCCGAATCATAGAAGTCCCAGAAGGTAAAGAGAGAAAAAGGAATAGAAGGTTTACATGAGCAAATCATGGTGGAAAACTTACCTAACCTAGGGAAAGACACAGACATCAAAATCCAAGAAGCACAGAGAATTCCCTGAGATTCAAGAAAAACCAACCATGAATAATAAGGCATATCATAGTCAAATTCACAAAATACACAGACAAGGAAAGAATTATGAGAGCAGCAAGGAGGGGGGGAAATGTCCTTAACATATAAGAGAAGATGGATCAGGTTCACAGCAGACCTATCCATAGAAGCATGGTAGGTCAAAAAGAAGTGGCAGGATATATTCAATGGGCCAAATAGGAAAAATATGCAGCCAATAAACCTTTATCCAGCAATGCTGTCATTCAAAATGGAAAGAGAGATGAAATGTTTCCCAGAGAAAAACTACTAGCCCTGCAAGAACTTTTAAGGGGGAAACTTTGAGCGGAGAAAAGATGAAACAAAATAAAAAATACAAAATGCATCAAAGACTAGAAAAGGACCAGAGAACACCACCAAGAGCTCCAAATCTGCAGGGAACATAATGGCAATAAATCTATATCTTTCAGTACTCTAAATGTCGATGGACTAAAAACTCCAATCAAAAGACATAGGGTAACAGAATGGATAAGAAAAAAATATCCATCTATATGCTATATCCAAGAGACCCATTTTAGACCTAAAGACACATTTAGATTGAGAGTAAGGGGATGAATAACCATCTATCATGGTAAGGGTCATCAAAAGAAAGCCAGAATAGGCATACTTATATCAGACGGACTAGATTTTAAAATGCTGTAACAAGAGATGAAGAAGGGCATTATATCATAATTAAGGGGTCTATCCACCAAGAATATCTAACAATTGAAAACATTTATGCTCTAAACATGTGAGCACCAAAATATATAAGCCAATTAATCACAAATATAAAGAAACTCACTGATAATAATACCATAATAGTAGGGGACTTCAGCACCCCACTTACAACATTGGGCAGGTCATCTAAACAGATCAACAAGGAAACAATGGCTTTAAATGAAACACTGGACCAGATGGACCTAACAGATATATTGACAACATTTCATCCTAAAGCAGTGGAATACACATTATTCTCAAGGGAACATGGAACATTCTCCAAAATAGATCACATGCTGGGACACAAATCCGACCTCAACAAGTACAAAGAGATCAAGATCATACCTTGCATATTTGCAAACTGCAATGCCATGAAACTCAAAGTCAACCACAAGAAAAAATTTGGAAAGTCCATGGATTCTTGGAGACTAAACAACATCTTACTAAAGAATGAATGGGCTAACCAAGGAGTTAAAGATGAAATTAAAAAGTACATGGAAGTCAATGAAAATTATACAACCACAGCCCAAAACCTCTGGGATGAAGAGAAAGCAGTCATAAGGGGGAAGTACATAGCAATCCAGGCCTTCCTAAAAAAGGAAGAAAGGTCTCAGATTCATAATCTTACCTTACACCTTAAAGAGCTAGAAAAGAACAGGAAATAAAATCCAAAAACAGTATAAGATGGGAAGTAAAAAGGATTAGAGCAAGAATCAGTGATATAAAAAAACAAAAAGAAAAAGAAACAAACAAAAAAATAGAACAGATCAGTGAAACCAGGACCTGATTCTTTGAAAAAATTAACAAAATCGATAAACCTCTATACAGCTTGATCTAAAAGAGAAAGGGAAGGACCCAAATAAATAAAATCAAGAATGAAAGAGGAGAGATAACAACTGACACAGCAGAAATACAAACAATAATAAGAAAATATTATGAGCAATTATATGCCTATAATTTGGGCAGACTGGAAAAAACGGACGAATTTCTAGAAACATAGAAACTACCAAAACTGAAGCAGGAAGAAATAGAAAATTTGAACAGACCCATAACTAGTAAAGAAATTGAATCAGTAATCAAAATCTCCCAAAAAACAAAAACCCAGGTCTTGATGGCTTTCTATGGGATATTATACCAAACATTTAAAGAAGAGTTAACGCCAATTCTTTTGAAGCTGTTCAAAAAAAAAAAATCGAAATGGAAGGAAAACTTCCGAACTCATTCTGTGAGGCCAGCATTACCTTGATTCCAAAACCAAAGACCTAAAAAGTAAAACTATAGATAAAATTTCCTGATGAACCTGTGTGCAAAAATCTTTAACAAGATACTAGCCAACCAGATCCAACAACATATTCAAATAATTATTCACCATGAGTAAGTGGTATTTGTATCTGGGATGCAGGGCTGGTTCAATATCCACAAATCAATCAACATGATACATCACATCAATAAAAGAAAGTCACCACTGTATTCAACATAGTTTTACAAGTCCTATCCTCAGCAATCAGACAACACAAAGAAATATAAAGGCATCCAAATCAGCAAGTAAGGAAGTCAAACTTTCACTCTTTGCAGATGACATGATACTGTATACGGAAAACCCAAAAGACTCCACACACAAAAAAATCCTAGAACTTATCCCTGAATTCAGCAATGTCAAAGGATATAAAATCAATGCACAGAAATGGGTTGCATTTCTACAAATCAATAATGAAGCAGCAGAAAGAGAAGTCAAGGTATTGATCACATTTACAATTGCACCAAAACCCATAAAATATCTTGGAATAAACCTAACCAAAGGTTAGGTGTGAAAAATCTACACACTGAAAACTATAGAAAGCTTATGCAAGAAATTGAAGAAACATCAAAAAAAATGGAAACATCTTCCAATGTCATGGATTGGAAGAACAAATATTGTTAAAATGTTGATACCACCCAAATCAAAATATATATTCAATGTAATTCCTATCAAACTAACACCAGTATTTTTCACACACCTAGCACAAACAATCCTAAAATTTGTATGGAACCAGAAAAGACCCCGAACAGCCAGAGCAATCTTGAAAAAGAAAACCGAAGCTTGAGGCTTACAATCCCAGATTTCAAGCTGTATTATAAAGCTGTAATCATTAAGACAGTATGATACTGGCACAAAAACAGAAACTCAGATCAATGGAACAGAATAGAGAACTCACAAATGGACCCACAAACATATGACCAACTAATCCTTGACAAAGCATGAAATAATATCTAGTGGATAAAGACAGTGTCTTCAGCACATGGTGCTGGGAAAACTGGACAATGGCATGCAGAAAAATGAACCTGGACCACTTTCTTACACCATACACAAAAATAAACTCAAAACGGACTTGAAAGACCTAAATATAAGACAGGAAACCGTCAAAATTCTAAAGGAGAAAGCAGGCAAAAACCTCTTTGACCTCTGCTACATCAACTTCTTACTCAATATGTCTCCAGAGGCAAGGGAAACAAAAGCAAAAATGAGCTATTGAGACCTCATCAAAATAAAGTTTCTGCACAGCGAAGGAAACAATCAGCAAAACTAAATGGCAAGTAACAGAATGGGTGAAGATATTTGCAAATGACATATCAGACAAAAGGTTAGCATCCAAATTGTATAAATAACTTACCAAACTCAACACTCAAAAATCACATAATCCAGTGAAGTGATGGACAAAAGACATGAATACACAGTTTTCCAAATATATCCAGGTAGCTAACAGACACATGAAAAAATGCTCAGTATCACTCATCATCAGGGAAATATAAATCAAAACCACAATGAGATACCACCTCATACCAGACAGAACGGTTAAAATTAACAACTCTGGTAATGACAGATGCTGGCAAAAATATGGAGAAAAAGGAACCCTTTTGCACTGCTGGTGGGAATGCAAACTGGTACAGATACTCTGGAGAACAGTATGGAGGTTCCTCAGGAAATAAAAAATAGAACTACCCTACAACCCAGCAATTCCACTACTAGGTAATTATCCAAAAAATATTAGGGTGCCTTTTTGAAGGGTGCCCCAGCATTTATAGCAGCACTATAGACAGTAGCCAAAGTATGGAAAAAGCCCAAATGTCCATCGACAGATAAATGGATGTAGAAGATGTGGAATATATATATATACATATATACATATGTATATGTATATGCATACCACACACACACAATAGTGTATTAGTCAGCAATCAAAAATAATGAAATCTTGCCATTTGCAACAACGTGGATGGAACTGGAGGGTATTATGCTAGCAAAATTAGTCAGTCAGCAAAAGACAAATATCATACCATTTCACTCATATGCGGAATTTAAGTTACATAACAGATGAACATAAGGGAAGGGAAGTGAAAATAATATAAAAACGGGGGGGGGACAAAACATAAGAAACTTAAATATAGAGAACAAACTGATGGTAGTGGGAGGGGTTTTTTTGTGGGGAGGATGGGCTAAAGAGCAAGTAACATTAAAGAAGACACTTGTTTGGATGAACACTGGGTATTGTATGTAAGGGATGAACCACTGGATTCTACTCCTGAAATCATTATTGCACTATATGCTAACTTACTTGGATGTCTCTACTTCACTGAATGTAGAGTATTGTTATGCATAATTTGTAAAGAGATAATTATTGGTGAGTTCAGAAAAATGTAAGGTTTAGTTCTTGAATAAAAACTGAGCTTTACTGGGGCAACTGGGTGGCACAGTTGGTTAAGTGTCCAACTTCAGCTCAGGTAATGATCTCATAGTTTGTGGGTTCGAGACCCACATCGGGCTCTGTACTGACAGCTCAGAGCCTGGACCCTGCTTCAGATTCTGTGTCTTCCTCTCTCTCTGCTCTTCCTTAGCTTGCACTCTATCTCTGTCTCTCTCTCCCAGAAATTAATAAACATTAATTTTTTTAAAAAAAGTAAACACACTTTGTGGAAAGCACATTTATATTTTGAAAGAGGTAGTGAGAAGGCAAATTATAGAATAAGAAGGAAATGCCTTGCCAAAATTCTTTTACATTAGTTACAGACAATGATATCCATTAGTGGCCATTGTCTTGTTGAAATAAAGTGTGCTCAAATCTTTGTTTTTAAATTAAACAAATGAATAATCTAGAAGAAGAAAACTTTTAGAAATTTTTTCTTAAAGACCATGCATTTCTAGTTAAACTAAAATTCTGAAATGAAAGCTTTTGCTTTTGCTTATGTCTACCTAACATTTAGAAGAATATTTAAATACACTTCTATAAGGGGCATGGACAGCAGATTCTAGATGTGTAGGTGAACCTTTTTAAGAAATAATCCACCAAGTTTTACTTTGCTCTTGCATTCTACAGTAGCAATCAGTTTTTTGCCAGCCCCAAGAATTATTCAGCTTAGACTTTCTTATATTTCTCTATTCATATTCCTCATAATTAGAAAGCAGCTGTTTCTAGCCTTCTCTGACAGCAACTGTCAGCTGCAGATGGGAAATTGATGATTGAGGAAAATGACAGATTGCTTAATGTCAGTGACTGAATACCACAGTGAGGAGTCTTATAGAGATACAGTATCTACATTTTACATCTGAACCTTACAATTGGCTTATTTCTGTTAGATTTCAGCAAGGAGGCTTACAATTTCTTTTAGAATAAAACCATGAATATATGACTAAACATACCTATAGCTATATCTCATGCTCTTTCTGTATCAAAATCAAATAATAATAATCAAGCATCTTGTTTAAAGCAAGATGGGTTATTAATGAATACATTTGCCAGATCATTTACTCTACAGTTTCCTTTAATATTACAAAACTATTCTAAATTAAACAATACATAATGAAGGCTTATATATCATTAACTCCAGTCTAACTTCTAAATCAAGAAAAGATGGTTACTAGAGCTTTCCTTTAGAAAGTTACTTTTGCATTTAGAAGGGTAAGATATACACAAGGACGAGAATCTCAGGGACAGATGTATGGTTGTTCTGATAATTACAAAAGCTTCAATTGTGTATTTGATTTTAAATCATATATAAATTATTTAATTAACATGGTTTAAAGTTTAGGAAATGTGAACTCAATTGAAACAACCATCTGAAAGTGCTAATTCCTTACAAGTTATACAATTGATTTTTTTTTCTTTTTCTGAAGAAGCACCAATGGCTTATGGCACATGAAAGTAGAGAAGAAATAAAATAAACTAGGTAACATTCAACTTAGAGATATTATGAGAGAGGCAATTTTTAAACATATCTGTTCAAGTTAAATTCCTGATTGTATTCTGTATCATTATATAAATTACTAATGTTGGAAACAATTTGGTTAAAAAACAATCTTTTTTAAAAAATCAGAGCACAGTAACTTAAGCACTTTAATAAAAATCCAAATATAAGCCACTTTGAGGGGAAGTATTTTATACTGACTTACCTTCTGTCAGTATATCTGGTATTTGGGAGGGCAGTGAAGAATTTCCCAGCAGATATCAGTTATCTTATTTCAAATAAAAAGGAAGCTAAATTTGCACAAGCCTTATTAAGAATTTCTTCTGTACCAAGTCCATGCTGCACAAACCACTTCACCTCATCCTAGCCATGATGCAAATTCTTTTAGTTCTCTAGATTCAGCATATTTGAACAGAGGAAAATCATTGGTTGAAACAGCTATCAAGGACCATGATCTTTTTCATACATATAGTGTATTCAATGCCATATCACTGGGAGTAAAAATTCCGTATATTTAAGGGAAAAGAAGTAGCTATTGGCACCCAGAAAGCAAGAACAGGTAGACTCAAAAAACCTTTTGTGAAGGTGGAAAATACAAATCAACTTTATAGACTATTTTATCTTCAGTTGACCAATAGGCCTTTTATAAATTATTTAGAAGCATTCCAGTCCATTTGATGTAGAAAAGCCCTCTAGCATTAAAAAACAAACTAGGTTAAACTAAAAACCCCCAGCAGATGGCAATAAGTATGGTGGCATCCCAATTCAATTCCAATTGAAAGAGAAGAAAAAAATAGATACTGTGAATATTGTTTGTAGAAATGTGAAGATCTCAAAACTCATCTTGTAAGTGAACAACACAGAAACCTCACAGAGTAATCACTACCAAGTTGTTGATGATACTACATTTAAGTTAATTTTTCACTTTGTGGAATATGAAAGTGACATTCCTAAAAAGAAAATAATAAAATACAATATTTTATGGAAATCCCTCTCTTCTGTTACTGCATCTGTCCTGAAAATGTCTGAACCAAAAGAAAAGCTAGAATTGCAGCATATTTATCAGAAAAACTTCAGAGAAAGCAATGTAGAGGGAATTAAGCAGGGTTTCCTGTACAAAGGAACCCAGGAACTTGAATAAAATTTTGCTTTTATTTCGAATACATCCTTGACCCTGCAAGTGAATTGAGAGGATTTGATGAGATAACCGCTAGTAAATGTTCCATGTTGAATCCAGCTGGAAATGACATAAAACCGAATTTTACACATCTATGCCTGCATAAAAATAAACACGGATGTATTCTCGACATTTCTGAACATAAATTAATAATAAATGAAAGTGACTTAGAAGAACTAAGGATAGATCACTGACTATATAGGTTGCAGGCATCTGTACAAGTTTCTAATGTTAATATAGATAACACTGCATCTCAACCAAAACAAAAGTCAGATACTGTGCTTTTCCCAGCAAAGAATCTGAAGGAAAACGGTCTTCATCCTTTGGTCATTATTCTGATCTGTTAGCAGTAAAACCATTCACAGGAGCACGTAACAGCTCAGTGAGACTCCATCCTGAAGTTCTCCTGAGGATCCCAATGAATGTGACATTAGGAATATGGATAGTATGGGGCGCCTGGGTGGCTTAGTCGGTTAAGCGTCCGACTTTCGCTTAGGTCATGATCTCACGGTTCGTGGGTTCGAGCCCCGCGTCGAGCTCTGTGCTGACTGCCAGCTCAGAGCCTGGAGCCTGTTTCAGTCTGTGACTCCCTCTCTCTCTGACCCTCCCCTGCTCACTCTCTCTCTCTAGAAATAAATAAAAAAAAAACCTTAAAAAAAAAAAAGGAATATGGATAGTGTACCTTATAGTAAGATCCATCAGACAGTTAAAATATTATTAGGAATAAATAAGAACATCAGTAACCAAGTGTGGTATTAGATAAGGAAAGAACTGAACTTCTTTGTATGTGAGAAGAAAAGACAATTGGCACCTCCTCAGTAAAGTCTCTATTGGACTCATTTCAGACTAGTGAACAGAAGCTAGAAGTTTTGGGATTCACAAGCTACACTGATGTTTTAGATATTTGGAAAGAGGAAGCTTTAATTAATTTGTTGTCAATGTTTTCTCTTCCCCTTCAACTTCTACATATATTGGCTTTTAGACTTAAAAAATAAATTGGGGTGCCTGAGTGGCTCACTTGGTTAAGCATCCGACTTTGGCTCAGCTCATGATCTTGTGGTTCATAAGTTCAAGCCCCACATTAAACTCTGTGCTGACAGCTCAGAGCTTAGAGCCTGCTTTGGATCTGTGTGTCTCTTTCTCTGTCACCCCCCACTTGTGCACTCTCTTATTCTCTCTCTCAAAATTACATAAACATTAAATAAACAAATAAATAAATTAATTGATTGATTGATTTTTCAGAGATAAAAGAAATCAGGAAACTACCATAGATATAATCTATACCATAGATATAATCTATCAGGCAATATGCAGACTTTATAAATATTTTTCCAGTTGACAAATGAACAAATATACTCAAAGACAATTTCATTTTTTTCACTTTTCTTTAATTCACATTTATTTTAAGTTTATTTGTTATTTTTTAGGCATTTACAGTAACTTTTTGTATAGTTATCATATAACGAGAAAATTGTTTGGAGTAATACATTTATACAGGGCCTCCGCACATGCATCTAGAGAAAAGGTTATTGCCAGCTCTGGCTGAACTGAAACTGCTATCAATTCACATGTATTTTGTTTCCAACTGACAGTATTTTTCTTTTATTTAGTGTGACTCCACACACAAGTTTAGGGAGATTAAGAGTCCTTAATAAATAGTCCCTGTTTTAACCTGGAGCCTCAACACACAGACAGGTATAAAAATATGAAACAGCAAAAGGTCACTTTTAGAACTGATGATGTCTAAACAGGAGAATTTAAAGTGAGATCTATTAGTTAATGAGGATTGCTAATAAATACCTGAAATTAGGAAAGCCTAGCACATTTTACAGGCAAAGTGGGACAATCACATGTTTTTCTAGGGGAGAAGCTTCTATGGAAATGTCACATGGACTTTCAAACCAAAAGTGCTATGAATGAAATACTTGGAACAAATCTTCCAATGATAGGACTAAATATTTTATAAAACACTTTTTTAAAATTTTAATTACTTGCTAGACCAAATTTACAAGCAATTAAACAGAAATTTGGTACTCACGAAGAGCAAATCAGTGGATTGGAAGATAGACCAAAAACATTTTGCCTGTGGAGGGTAAAATATATAGAATAAAAGACACAAGACAGAATCTAACTCTGTTTTTGATGTTTGACTATTGATACTTTCAAACCCCATTTCTACCCAATTCCCTTTTGCCACATAACTCACCAGGCTGATTGGAAAGCCCGGGAGCTCCTTCCCTTGGGGTTGAATAGAACTACAAATAATGCATATTGTGCTTGGGAATCTTAAGGTCAGTCCAGTCCTCCCCATAAGAAGAGAGCTCCTGGTACCTGTCTTCACTCAAGCCAGTTTTGATCAGCTTGAGTATTACCATGTTCTCCACAGAGTATTTGGTCATGTGAGTAAATAAATCTTTTCATATCTTCTGATTTAGATGTGACATTATCTGTTTTGACATCTGAACCAATTTTGAGTAGATTGAAGTGGGGATTGATTCTGCTCTTCATGGGGCAAATAAAAGACACATGAAAAAGAGCATAGCTTTTATGCAAGAGAAACCAAACAAATCTAACAGGCCCAACTGAAGTCCCAAAGTTAAGTTGTAAACCATCTCTTTCCCATTAGATTTAGTAACAATGTTTCAATCATTTCATGCATAATAAACTTTTTAAAGTGATTGTTTCTCAAATTTATTGTCCCTAAATTATTTCATTACATTTCCATAAGAATGTAAACTTGAACATCATCAGAAATTAACCTAATGTTACTATGCTTTTGCTCTCATCATTATCAGATGGGTCTTTACTAGCTATGTTTTTTGAAATATTTTTTTTGCAGAGTCAAAAAGAAAGCAGGTGTTTTAAAATTAAGCTGCTAATTTCTCTATCACGTGCCATCGTTTAAAAATAATGTTCATAGAGGCAGGCGCCTATGTGTCTCAGTCAGCTGATATCTGTTAATTTTGCTCAGGTCATGATCTCACAGTTGGTGGGTTGAGTCCCACATTGAGCTCTTTGCTGACTGTGCAGGGCCTGCTTGGGCTTCTGTCTCTCTCTCTGTTCCTCCCTGGCTCATGAAATCTCTCTCTCTCTCTCTCTCTGTCCCTCCTTCTTTCAAAAATAAATAAATTAAACATTTTTTAATGTTTTTTTATTTATTTCTGAGAGAGAGAGAGAGACAGCAGGGGAGAGTCAGAGAGAGAGGTAGACACAGAATCGGAAGCAGGCTCCAGGCTCTGAGCTAGCTGCCAGTAAAGAGCCCGACACTGGCCTCAAACTCACAAACTGAGATCATGACCTGAGCCGAAGTCAGATGCTTAACCGACTGAGCCACCCAGGTGCCCCATAAATTAAACTCTTTAAAAAAATAAAAAATAAAAATAATGATCATAGAATAAAAACCTGGTTATTAATCAGAACTTTTTTTATAGCATGAAATTCTAATCTCATTCTTTTCCACCTGAATGACGTGGTATGATGAAACTAGAACAAAAACAAGTAAAACATTTTTTTAGGTAACTCCTTTTTTTCTTTCATACTTTATTGTCTAGTTTCCATATAACACCCCCTGCTCATCCCAACAAGCGCCTTCCTCCATGCCCACTTCCCCTCTCCCTCATTCTCATTAGCTCTCAGTTTGTTCCCAGTATTCAAGAGTCTCTCATGATTTGCCTCCCTCCCTCTCCCCAACTATTTTTTCCCCTTCTCCCCCTGCCATGGTCTTCTGTTAAGTTTCTCCTGTTCCATTTATAAGTGAAAACATATGGTATCTGTACTTCTCTGCCTGACTTATTTCACTCAGCATAACAAACCTCGAGTTCCATCAAAGTTGCTACAAATGGCCAGATTTCATTCTTTCAGGAGCACCTGGGTGGTTTAGTCGGTTAAGCGTCCGACTTCAGCTCAGGTCATGATCTCATGGTTCATGATTTCAAGCCCCACATCAGGCTCTGTGTTGACAGCTCTGAGCCTGGAACCTGCTTCAGATTCTGTGTCTCCCTTTAAGCAAAACATATTTTTAAACATGTGACTTAAAAGGCCTTTAAGAAGGTAACTTCTACAATTACAAAATGCCACCTTTAAAGTTATATTTTGTAAAGCTTCAAATGTGAAGCTTTAAACAGAGTTTTTAAAAATCTTACAGTTTAGTGAATCAAAGGTGTATCTTCATATTAACATCATTTGAATAGAGGAGTAAAATAATCTGTATGCTTTAAAGTTGACAATTTTATGATTCTGGAATCCTGGGCTTGCGGAACTGTCAAAACAGCACCACCTATCTGACACTTTCACTTCATTCTTTGGAAATGGGTTTCTCCATCATTAAAGAAACACAGTTGGACTTGATGTGACCTAGGCTTTCTTCTGCTCTAAAATTATGTGATTTTCTTTGTGACATATATCCCAAATTCATTAAATTCATTAATATTAGAAAAATCTTGATTTTGTAGTTAATATTATAAGACTTGACATTTACCAGAAGTGGGCATTTTATGTTTATCTTTTTTCATCTTTTTTTGGTTTTCTAATTATTTATAAAAGTGAATTAAAGAAAACTTCTCAAGACAGTTTTACACATAAATTATAACAGATGTATGTTGATTTTTTTCTTTGTTGCTTCCTTTTCAGATCTACTACATAAGATATGTTGCCTAGTTCCTTTTAGACATACCATTGTTTTTTAAGTTTCAGTTTTTATGAAGATAAAATTGGTAGATAGCATTATATAAGTTTCAGGTGTACAACATTATAATTTGATATCTGTATACACTACAAAGTGATCACCACCATCAAATATAATTACTATCGATCACCATAGAATTGACTTACTTAACCCATTCATTTTTTTATCCACCCCATCTCCCTTATCCTCTAGTTTTCATCAATCTGTCTCTGTGTCTTGTAAGTTTGTTTCTGTATTATTTGTTCTTTTGTTTTGTTTTGTTTTCAGATTCCAAATGTGAGTGAAATAATATGGTATTGTCATTCTCTGTCTGACTTACTTCACTTGTCATAATATGTTTAAGGTGTGCCCATGCTGCAAAAAGTAAGATTTCATTCGTCTTTGTTACTGAGTAGTATTCCATTACATATACCACATCCTCTATACATCATTCATCAAAACAAATTGTTTCCAAATTTTTGCTATTGTAAATAATGCTACAAATGAAAGTTAAGTGTGCATATAACTTTTTAAATAAGTATTTTCATATTCTTTGGATAAACAATCAGAAATAAAAATGATGGATTATATAATATTTGCCGTTTTTATTTTTTGAAGAAATTTTGTACTGTTTTCCTTAATGGTTTCACCAATTCACATTCCCACCAACCACACCAATGGAGTTCCATTTTCTCTACATCCTCACCAACTCTTGTTATTTCTTACCTTTTTGAAAATAGCAGTTCTAACATCTCTAAGGTAATGTTGCATTGGGATATTCATCTGATATTTAAGAAAAAAATGTTTAAAATATCACTCATTGTTTGATGAAGAAAGATATGTCTTCTTTTACTGTGTTATTACCTATAGTATGTGGCAGATATTTAGTACATTGTTCTGATAAGGAAAACAAAATTACACTTCCTTTGTTTAGCTAGCGGTGTAATGATGGCTAGTATTTATAGGCTACTTGTCTCCCAAATAATCTAAAAGGGTTTATGTATATTGTTCTATCCATTCTCACAAAAATATCAGTGAGAAAGTGCTATCACTTTAACCACCTCACAGATAAAGTGAGATTTAAGTAATTCCTAGGCCATACAGTTAGTAAACGACAGAGTCAGGGCTGTTCAAGTTTGCTCTCTAACTCCCTGCGCTGTTACTTTACTGCCTGTCAGAGATGGTGACACTTAAGGTATCATCTCATTTATTGTCATACTATGTACTAAGTATTCAAATCCCCACTTTATAGAGCAGTAATGAAAGTTCTGAATGATTATGTAATTTTCCAAACAGAACAGAATTTGGAAAGCAATGGTATTGAAAGATAAAGCTGGGTCTTTTGATTCCAAAGTCAAAATTCTTAACTTGAAAGTAAAATTGGTAAAAGTAGAGAAATGCTTATTCTTAACCTTATGTTGTATAATGTCAGCTTTATCACTAAGTGGAATAATGTAGACTGTACTTTATTTCTCTTGAAATGTCTAAGACTTATAAGATATTTACCACACTGGTTACCAGTAAAGGTTTGAAATATAAGCTTTGTTGATAGGAGTTACTATTTTGATGGAAGTAGCGAGCTCTATTTAAAAAAATATTCCTAAATTTTTTTTTATCTGATAACCAAGTGCAGATGCTAATGATAATGAAACTTTAGAAGCATCATTTGGTAGATGGATATTTTACAGTAATAGCATGAATTTTGTGTTCACATCCAAAATTGTGTGTGTAAAGGGTACCAGTGGCTCAGCTGGTTAAGCAATAGACTTAATTTCAGCTCAAGTCATAATCTCACAGTTTGTGGGATCGAATCCCACATTGGGCTCTGTGCTGACAGTAGTGTGGATCTCACCAGGACTCTCTCTCTCGTTCCTTTCTCTCTTAAAATAAATAATTTTAACTATCATAAGAACAATTATGTTACTAATATTTATATTTTATAAATAGTATTAATAACTTTCATTAATAATAAATGCTTAACCAGCTGACCCAGCCAGGTGCCCTGTCACCAATTTTCTTAATGTAGGTTCTGAGTTTCATAACTATTTACTTGTATCTTTATGACACCAATGGAGTCATTTGGTTAACCTTAGCAATTAGTTGTTTCATCCCCTTTGCGGAATCCAGAAGGGCATGCTTACAGATCAGCCTGTTCTTGGGGAGGTGATCTTCACATTGACCAACATCAGTAACCATCTGCCTCAGACAGCACAGTCCACCAAAAATGTGCCTATAATCAGGCTTGTGATTAAGTCTTTGTGTACTAGATCATCAATGATAATCAAAAAAGTGCTTTCTGCTCTAAAATTTCCATAGGGAGGTATCAATGTTGATACCATGCTTACACTCAGCAATGAGTTTACCTTCCATACTGGCATATTTGAGAGACTTTCTTATCTCAGCAGCATCTGTGTTCTGTTAATTCTACAGAGTTCATAGATCAGGTGGCTAGTAGTCATTGCTCTGGAGACAGACCTCCAGCAGACTGTGCATCTTTACCTTACTGCAGCCTACCTTGTGTTACCACCTCACACCCCAAATTCCACAGCTGATACTGAAGAGCCTGAAATTAAGGCCTCCATTAAGAGCAACTGTGGCTGCACATAGCCCCAGTCCCAATCCCAGGAAAAGCCTCAGATTGTTCAAGGCTAAGACCATCCTCGGACCGCCCTCAGATCAGCTAATCAAAAAAACATTCCTATGGCCTAAGTCAAGGCTGGGAACTCCAAACAGTTATTTTATACAAACTAGCCAATTTCTCACCGCTTGCCTGAACCCCACGTGGGCCCTTTAAACTCACCTCATAATTGGTCATTTTCAAAGGATTCTCAAAAGTCATAATTGGGTCCCATCAAAAGTAATGAACACCTCACAGATACTAAATGGTCAAAGCTGTTACCATGGGTGCTGTACAATTGTAATTGGTGCTTATGTGATGATGCTACATGTACTGTAACACCCCCATCCTTTACTCCTTAAAAACACTATTCGCTATTGTTCTTGGCTTCACCTTGCTGCCATGACACCGGTAGGCAGGTGAGCCCCTGCTCGAGCTTGTAATAAAGACCCTTTTGTACTTGCATCGGTGTCGGCTCCTTGGTGGTCTCTGGGGACTCACAAATCAGGCACAACAATACTTCCAGTTAACCATCCATTACAATTTACCAGTAACCTAATCATTTTACCCATTCCTCATACTGTCTGCTATCCGTCAAATCTTTCACAGGCATATCTTGGATGGTTGTGGGTGCAATTCTAGATCATCACATCTAGTGTGAATATTTCAATAAAGTGAATATTTCAATAAAGAAATTCAAATATTTCTTTGTTTCCCATGGCATATAAAAGTTATGATTACACTATACTGTAGTTTATCAAGTGTGCAATAGCACTATGTCTAAATTAAAAAAATGTACATACCTAACTTGAAAAAAATACTTTATTACTAAAAAGTACTAACGACCATATGAGCTTTCAGGGAGGTGTAATCTTTTGGCTAGTAGAGGGTCTTGCCTCCATGTTGATGGCTTCTGACTGATCGGGTGATATTTGCTGAAAGTTGGGGTGAGTGGAGCAATTTTTAAAAAATAACAGTGAAGTTTTCCACATCAATTGACTCTTCTTTTCATGAATGATTTCTCTGTAGTATGTGATGTTGTTTGACAACATGTCACCCACAGTATAACTTTCAAAATTGGAGTAAATCCTTTCAAACCCTGCTGCTGCTTTATCAGCTAGATAAATAGTCTAAATCATTTGTTGTCATTTCAACAGTCTTCACATCATCTTCACAAGGAGTAGATTCCATCTCAGGAAACCGCTTTCTTTCCTCATCCATAAGAAGTTACTCCTCACCCATTAAATTTTCATTGTGATATTGAAGCAATTCAAATATAATACTGAACAAGTGTGAAGTATTCTGAGAATTACAAATTTAACAGAGAGACATATAAGCGAGCAAATGCTGTTGTAAAATGATGCTAATAGACTTGCTCACTGTAGGTTTGCTAAAAGCCTTCAATGTTGGGGTGCCTGGGTGGCTCAGTTGGTTAAGTGTCTGACTTCAGTTCAAGTCACGGTCTCATGGTTCGTGAGTCCGAGCCCCTCATCTGGCTCTGTGCTGATGGCTCAGAGACTGAAGCTGCTTAGATTCTGTGTCACCACTCTCTCTGTCCCTCTCTAGTTTGTGCTCTGTCTCTCTCTCCCTCAAAAACAAATAAAAACATTATATTAAAAAAAACCTTCAATGTGCAAAACACACAAGATCTGTGAAGTGGAAGAAGGTACAGTGCAATAAAGTGAGGCATGCCTATACTTCTGCATACATTATAACTAGAAGCATACAATGCTATTGTTTTATGTTTTCAAAGTCAGGTTTCTTTTAGGGAAATTAGAAAAAAGGTGAAAATTAGTATCTTTGACACTTAACCAATTTTTCATTATTCCTTATGATTTTTATTTTTCTTCCTGTAAGTCCATTTCCTTCAACCCTAAAAAACATCTTTTAGATTTTTGTTTTATAGTGTAGATTCATGGAAAAGATATTTCAGTTTTGTTACCAGAAAATGTCTTTTTTTAATCCTCACTTTTGAAGTGCATTTTCATAGGATATAGAATTCAGATAGTTTCTTTTCTTCAATATTTTAGAAATGTTACTCCATTGTCTGGCCTTTACAGTTTCTGGTTTTCTGCACATAATGTATCTTTTCTCTCCAATTGATGTTAACATTTTATCTTTTTCTTTGTTTTCAGTAATTTTATGTGTTTATTGTATTACTTATATTTTTTGTTTACCTAATTATATGTTTTTGTTCTTTCTATTAGTTTTGTAAAAGGTCCCATTATGATTATAGATTTATTCTTCTTAGAAAGAAGAGTCTCTTATGTTCGATATGTAATAAATACATGTTAGCAAAATCAATTTCAAATGTCATATTTTCATGTCTAGATTTTTTAATAGATTCAAATCTGTGACTAAGTTTTCCATTCTTTTATCTATATTGTGTATCTTTTTATAATTTTCTTGACGATATTAATTATAAAGTTCTTATTTGCTAACTTTGATACCTTGATCATAAGTGATTCCTCCTATTTTCTGTTTTGTTCTCTCACTGTTGATCACACAGTAAGAGTCCTACCCCTTTTAATATCTGTTACTTATTTTTTAAATATGCTGGACTGTGTGTAATATCCATAGGTATTCTCAGGTAACAAATGTCTGCCTCCTTCTTCCATAGACATAGCGTGGGGCAGATCATCTCAATCAAACTATGGATTCATTGGATTAGGACATTAGCAGTTTTGTTGAAACTCTGTCTTCAATAATTCTTGATTCTAGAATGTAGAGTTCCAAGTCTTTTAGAGTTTGTCAAGTTTTGTCTCATGAGCCTAAAAGGACTATAGAAGAAACTGTTTCAGAGAAATTTAAGTTAGCTTATTATGCTTCTGTTCTATAAAGTCTGATTTTCCAATTGTCTACTTTTGTGTCTTCTTAAGTGCCTGAGTTTCTCACTCTGGCCCAGATGAACATCAGTATCCTTGCTCTTTTTCTGTCCTGCAGGTGTGCCTTGTTCCAGGAGCTGAGAGCCATCTTGAATCTTCTAGCTGCACCCATAATCATTAAATTCTTCTTGGTGAAAGTGACTGTAGGTAGTCAGTACAGTTCACCACTCCCTCTGTAATTTGCCTGCTCTGTTTCAGGATAATGTTTGTGTGAAGTCTTTGTTTTCTGACAATCAAGAGAACACAGGAGGCTCCTCTTGGGTTCTTAGAGGTTTTCAGGCCAGCAATGAAGATCTCTGTGCAGTGCAGTTTCAAGTGCAGTAATCACTTTCTGGTGAGACCCACTGCTGTGGTGGGGGGCAGGTCCCTCAAATCTTCACACCCAGCCACATAACCTCAAAAAATTGGATGGTTTGTTTCCTCTCTAGCAATGGTCCTTTTGCTGGGCCAGCTCCTGATCCTTACAATTTAGCCCAAGAGCTGGCACTGGTAGTGCTGTCTCTTCATCTTATGTTGGGACAGTTCCTCGTTTTCTATAATCTAGTCTGTCTTGTCTTCATAACTTTTAAAGCTCTTTCAAACCTTCAAGTAAATGGTTTGTAAATTTATCTCGTGTTTCCCTTTGGTGTTTGTGGAAACATTGACCTTATTTCTTCTTACCCAGAAGCAAAAATCCCTAGTCTGTGATATATTTCATTTGAAATCACGATTGCTACTGACATGTTCATGACCAGCTGGATTTAGAGGGAAAGATGCAATTTGGAAAAGTGCCTTTTTACCTAACATTGCAGTGTTCTTCCACCTGCTCCCCACAGAGGAAATATGAGAAGGCACGACTAATTCCCCTTACTCTGCAAAAGGTTTTGAGGCCTATTTCAATAATTTTATTTGGGAAATTTAAACTCAAAAGTGAGTCATAGTTATTTATTCTGAAGACATTAAAAGAATTCCCTCACTTTTGGAAAGATCTAGTTATACTTTTTGGCCAATGAAATTGAACATCTTTCTGTTTGGTACAATGCAATGGTTTCCAACAGCAATTGGCAAAAATTTAAAGATAGATGTAGATTTTTAAAAAGTAGAAATAGATTTTTTTTTCCAAACAAAATACTCCAAAACAAATGATTCAACAGAAGGAAAAAATGTGGTGGCCTGAGCCTGTACTTGTCCATCTGGCTCTTCCCTATTTGCTTCCTCACTTTAACCATAAATGGATTCCATGCAATTAGTTTGAAAAATGCTGCTTAAACTATTTTGGTTTTATGTTTTATTTTTTCTCTTCCTTTTACAAGGAACAAAGCAAATAAAGGTTGCATTATGTTCCACACCAGGCTCAATCAACATTTGGAGGAATAGATGAGAACTTCTGATTTCAGAGATTACTTTCTTCCCTCTGCCCCAAAAGTTGTTTTGGTGCTAAAGCAGTTTAAAGCAGACTTTAATTTATATGTTAATAAGATTAGATTATGGGTTAATACAGCCACAGGCAACCATGATTAACCTAACAGTTTCAAAAGAATTTTGCATGTTAATTCCAACTGTGTTTCTACTTCAGGTAATAGATTTTGAGATGTCAAGAAATGGCTTTTAAATTTTCTTTACTATCAGTTAAGAACCAATTTGAGACAAATACTATAGAAAACTAATTTGATTAATGATATTTTTTAATCTTAAATTATGTTTGAATGGAGTATTTTTCTAATAAGGCACTTTAGCTAATGTTAAAGGCAGTATTGAAATGCAATTTGCCTTGTTTCTGAGGATTCTGAATATATGATTTCTGTTATGACTTAAGCTTTTCTGCTGCTGGAGGAACTCTGGGAGGAGACAATCACCCCCAGACACACTCTATTAGACTTTTATCCTAGATCATCATGCATCATACTTATAAGTCATAGTGGATAAGATCTATGATTTGGAGGAAATGCCAAAGATATTCATAAAATATTTTCCCTGCTCTTTCCTCTTATGCCCAGATTATTTTATCTACCCAATACCATGAAAACTATCCTCTCAGAATAAAAAATCATGCCATGCAAAAGCAACCTAGAGGACCTAAGTGTCTTTTGAGGCTCAGGGACAGCTAGCCTATTTTTCTGTCTCCATGGTATTTTAGGGTCAGGGAAGCATCTAAGCAGAAATGGCTCAAACTCCCTATGCAATGACAAAACACCTCTGAAGACAAATGTTCAGCAGGATGATGAACTACCTTCTGAGGTATAATCCCGATAGAGTAGGGATCTACAATCTCTAGAGTTGGAGGAGCAGATGTGTGATTTCTACAGTAAACACCAAGGACCAGCATGCTAGTGGAATGAAGTCCTAAACTCTCAAATGCTCTGCAGTTTTAGAGTATGGACTTGTAAAATTCTTCTCATTAATTTTCACCATGCCAGTCCCAACAGGGATTTGACTTATTTTTTTAATCTGAACCAGTTAGATTTGGAGGCTCAGACAATTCTTTTACAGTTGTAATATGGAGTGACATGGTCTGAATTTTCTGACCTTCATCACCGGCTGATTCTGAGGATTACACTATCAGTGGTAATCCAGTCATACTGCTGTGTACCCTGCTCAAGCACAGTCACACATGTTTGTGTATTATTAGGCTGCTGAACCAAACTCACACTCCCTGCCCCCTTTGAACACTGCATTTTCTTGGTAGGTGCTAGAAGTGAAGACCTTCAGATTTTCTTATGTTCATTTATTTGTTTATTTCTTTATTTTGAGAGAGAGAGAGAATGAGCAAGCACACAAGTTGGGGAGGGGCAGTGGGTGAGACCACATGAGCAGGAGAGAGGCAGAAAGAAAGAGAGGAAAAGAGAGAATCCCAAGCAAAGTCTGTGCTGTCAGTACAGAGCCCAACGCAGGACTCAATCTTCTGAATGCGAGATCATGACCTAAGCCAAAATCAACAGTCAGAGGCTTAACCACCCAGACACCCTAAATTTTCAATCATTTAAATGAGGTTTTGGAAACTGTGTTCTAACAGCAATATTGACTTCTACATATGAATAATATCTCAAGCCATTATGGAGCTCACTAGCTCAGTAAATCAAAAGTCCTCCAGTTGCCTCTCTGCCTTCCTATTGGCTTCTGTAATTTTTCTCATTAACAATCTAATGTAGAATATGAATTTTTTCTTTTTTTTTTAATTTTTTTTTTATTTATTTCTAGGAGAGAGAGAGAGAGAGACAGCATGAGCAGGGGAGGGTCAGAGAGAGAGGGAGTCACAGACTGAAACAGGCTCCAGGCTCCGAACTGGCAGTCAGCACAGAGCCCGACGCGGGGCTCGAACCCACGAACCGCGAGATCATGACCTAAGTGAAAGTCGGACGCTTAACCGACTAAGCCACCCAGGCGCCCCTAGAATATGAATTTTTTCAAACTCAATCTCCTAAAAACCCTAAGCAGTTGATTTCTTAATAGAATTGCAAAGAAAAAAATCCATAGATTTATAATGATATCAAATTCATGACACATAGAAATACAACAGTCATGTGCTCTTCAAAAACTTTGAAATATATAATAAAATGGGAGTAAATTCAAGATATAATTGTGCAAATAATATTTAATTATCAGCTAAGAATATTGGATCTATGATATCTTCCAGTATATCTAAAAATATAGATAAGAGGTCACTCTTCTATTTATATATTCACTCTGGACATTGTATTTTAAGTATATTTTATTACTTACCTATTATAGACTATGATGTAAGTCCTTTTGGTGCTTCTGACAAACGAGTTGTCTAAAACCCATATTTAATTGCAAAAAAGATTTATGGAAAATAAAAAGAAAATAATTCTGTTAAATGGCTTAAATGAGACTGAAGGATCTTTTTTTTTAATAACATACTTGATTACATTTTTATGAAGGCTTTTTTTCTCTCCTGGTGGCTATATTTAGACAGAATATCAATAGGACACCTTTTCTTAAGGACAACCTCTTCCAAAAATAAAATTGCAAGAGTGAGATCAATTCTTTAAAACTTCTGAAGCTTTCTGGGGCGCCTGGGTGGCTTAGTCGGTTAAGCGTCCGACTTTCGCTTAGGTCATGATCTCGCGGTTCGTGGGTTCGAGCCCCGCGTCGGGCTCTGTGCTGACTGCCAGCTCAGAGCCTGGAGCCTGTTTCAGTCTGTGACTCCCTCTCTCTCTGACCCTCCCCTGCTCACGCTGTTTCTCTCTCTCTCTCCTAGAAATAAATAAAAATATATTAAAAAAAAAAAACTTCTGAAGCTTTCTACCTGAAGGCATTAAAACACAAAGGAATTTCTATCTTGAATTTGCATTACATGGAAAAGTACATTACTTTAAGAAATAAACGTCAGTGGTTTTCTTATAACCTAAGCATTGACTGGGGCTAAGAAAATATTAATAAAGTCTGTTCTTTTTTTTTTTTTTAATTTTCTTGGTGTTTAACTTTTTTTAAAAAATATTTTTAAATGTTTTATTCATTTCTAGGAGAGAGAGAGAGAGAGAGAGACAGCGTGAGCAGGGGAGGGTCAGAGAGAGAGGGAGTCACAGACTCTGAAACAGGCTCCAGGCTCTGAGCTGGCAGTCAGCACAAAGCCCGACGGGGGGCTCGAACCCACGAACCGCGAGATCATGACCCAAGCGAAAGTCGGACGCTTAACCGACTAAGCCACCTAGACGCCCCAATAAAATCTCTTCTTAATTAGATTGTATATCCTTAGAATTTTCCCATACAATTGTTCTATGATAATCATTTGAAAAATGTTTAATTACTCAAGTAAATATTTTCTGACATAGCTAGAAATTAATAGAAATAGAATTGATAGAAATTAATGGAATTGTGAACCAAAGTATAATATTTTAAAAATATATAATAATGTTAGGTGATGAAAGTTTCATAGGGCAAACTGTACCATATACAACTACCACACTCAAGAAAAATATATTCTAAAGACAGGACAATATACCATTGAAGACTAGCAGAATGTGCCACCAGAAAATTTGTCTGTTTGGCATAAGCATTATTTTGAGATTATTTTTTGAAAAAAATGCAAACTCAAGGGACACCTGGGTGGCTCAGTAGGTTAAGTGTCAGACTTTGGCTCAGGTTATGATCTCAAGTCTTATGAGTTCGAGCCTCGCATCAGGCTTTGTGCTGTCAGCTCAGAGCCTTGAGCCTGTTTTGGATTCTGTGTCTACCTCTCTCTCTGCCCCTCCCCCTCTTGCTCACGCTCTCTCACTCTCTCTCTCTCTCTCTTTCTCTGTCTCAAAAATAGATAAACATTAAAAAGTTAAAAAAAAAAAAGAAACTGCAAACTCAAGAAAAGCTCTGAAAACAGAAGAGAAGCTACCTTTCTGTAAGGGAAATCTACAATTATAAAGGGAATTTACATTAGAAAGGAGGCCTGTACCAGGGAGAAAGCTATTATCAGAGATAATTTTTTCATTTGAAGTACTTATCTGTAAGACCTGCAAGATTTGTTTAACAAACACTCTTCTCACCTTTGTAAATTGCCTTCCCCATGTTGAAGCCGAGACTTATCTCTTTCCTTAGCTCAGGATGGTATATAAGTCTCAATCATCTACTGCCTTTTGAGTCTCTCATATCTTTGTGATCCTTTCATACATACATATGTAATTAAATTTTTATTCCTGTGAATCTGTCTTTTATTACAGGAAGATTTCAGCTGAGAACTCATAAGGGTAGAGGGAAAATTATTTTTCCTCCCCAATCCTGTGCATATCCCAAATCAGTTGTTAATATGAATGCTTAACGGAATGAGCCTTTCCATTTGCCTTCCATGAATATGGATACTTTGTGTTGTGTGTCATGTAAGCATTTCATCAGCATATACTGCTCTAAAAGAAAGACTGTAATAATATTCTGAAACAAGTAAAATAAAAATGCCTTTCTATCTTAACACAACAATATGAGATACTTTATATAAGTTAATTATACAGTATAAACTGGTATCTGACTTTTACTAAATTATGAAAGTATTTACAAACAGACAAAAAGTATATGAGACTTTTAAAAGAAGAGTGAGTAAAATTTACTAAATATTATTAGAGAAACAGTGATACAAATTTGTAATATAAGAATTTACATTTAGATTTCACTTCATTTCAGATTTTTGAAAATGTGTAGGACTATGATTTTATCTACAGTTATAAAATTTCTGGCTAAAACTTCAAACAGTTGTCAATTTTGTCATAGAAGACAAAGTACTTCAAACAGAGATACATTTCTCATACTGGTTCAGCAGGTTCTGTCACAATAACAAACACACAAGGTAAGTTTTGGGATAACTGCACCCAGCTTCTTTCGTGTTGTTGCCTAATTTCGCCACCAACAAGCGTCATGAAGAATTTCAGAGTTTGACTCCTTATCTTTTAATAAGGTACTCAGAAATTCACTATTTCAACACTTTAATTTTCTCTGCCTATGGTGATAATGTTGAGTTTTAGAAAAAAGCATTTAGGAAATGCAAGCCTCCATTTGCTAGGATAAATGGAAAAATAGAGTATAAAATGAAAACCAGAATTTTGTATCCCTAGTCCCATCTAATTCTGGAAAAGAAGCACTGCTGATGCATTCAAAGACCTGATGCAGTTGGTGGACAGCAAATACCTACTGCCCATGTTGAAGTGACTCTTTAGGAGATGGGACATAGCATTGTCACATATCTCTTTTCTTCCCTACATATACAACCCTCTGCTTTGTTTTGATGAAAAATGCCTTTCCTGAAGATTGTTTATCTTTCAGCTTTTATGTATATATTCGAGGACCCCTGAATCCTTTATCAACAGTATAACCCTCTCTCTGAATTCCATTCCAGAATGGTCACACGTCTATTGGAAAAATCTTCTTGCATGTTCTACAAAAACAGAAAATTTCCAAAATGGACATAATTTAACATCCCCCATCTACCCAAAGTTATTCTTGCTACTGTAGTCAACATGTTCACCTATCACAATGTATCCAAAGGTTTGGGCAAGACCTATCAGACTATGCTGTGGAAAGATAACCCCAGAATTTCAGTGACTGAAAGCAACAGTTTATTGCTTGTTTATGTGAATAGTCCCCATAGAAGCAATTCATAAAATCTTTACTATAAATTTACTGACATCCAAGTTCTCTTTTCTTTTACTAGCTCCAACCATCATTTGCAAGAAAATTTACCTGAGATAGGGCAGAATTCCACAGGGCAAGATTCTATGACTCCAGTACTTGACATCGGACAGTAAGAGTAAGTCCTATGGTAAGAACTAGTACAGAAAAATTCATAGATCAAATCTCAGGCACAATCTCGAAAGTTGTACTGTATAGGCATTTAAAAAACCTTTTTATGTGACAATGGTTTTAGATGTACAGAGAAGTTGTGGAAATAGTGCAGAGAGTTCTCACATGCCCCAAACCTAGTTCATTGTATCTCTAACATCAAAATGTACATTGCGTGCACATTTGCCACAATCATTGAAAAAGACAAGCGAACAGCTAAGGAAATGAGAATAAAGTATGGAGAGTCCCTGGTGTGTTCCAGGACACCATTCAGGATTCCACATTACATTTAGTCATCATGTCTCCTTAGGCTCCTCAAGATTGGCAGTTTCTTAGACTTGCCTTATTCTTGTTGAGCTTAACAATGTTGAGGAGTACTGGTAAAGTATTTTGTAGAACGTTCCCCAAATGAGATTTGTCTGATGATTTCTTCATAATTATACTGGAGCTATGATGTTTTGAAATGAAGACCACAGCATTCTCATCATGTCATATCAAAAGCACATACTATCAACGTGACTTGTCTGTTGATACTGACTGATCAGCTGTCTGGGGCAGTGTTTGTCAGGCTTCTCCCCTGGTAAGCTATTCTTAGATTTCCTCTGTCCGTCCTGTAGTCTTTGGAAGGAGTGTCTATGTGCAACCCACCCACAAGAGTGAGGAATTATAATTCCCTTCATAATAGTGGAGAAAATTATTTGGCATTCTTCTGCATGAGAGATTTGCCTTTTTATCCATATTTATTTATTTATTTACTTACTTATTCAATTATTTATTTATGTCAGTATGAGTGAATATATATTTATTTTATACATTGTGCCATAATCCAATACTTCTTTATTTTTTATTTTCTTCCTTTTGCCCTTTCTTCCTTCCTCCTTTCCTCCCTTGCTCCCTTCTCCCGTCCTTCCCTCCTTCCCTTCTTTCTCTTTCTTTCTTTCTTTCTTTCTTTCTTTCTTTCTTTCTTTCTTTCTTTCTTTCTTTCTTTCTCAAAATATTTCAGTTTCACCATTGGGAGCTCTTTCAGTTAACTCCTATGTTCCTTTGACATAATCCATCTTTTGTTTGTTTGTCCATTTCCTTACTCTCTGATATTACAAACTACTCCACAATCATCTTGTATATATTTGATCCCAGATCTCACGTCAATCATTTGTCCAAAAAGCCCTGGCTTTCTTTATTGGTAAATGATATTAAAAACCAAGACATGACACAGCAGTGTCACTATTTGTAGGTCTTCCCACCTGAGAGAGTAAGAAAATGTATGTGTATTCCTAATTTGTGTATATATACACGTGTATATTCTTATGTGTTCCATCTATTTTTCTGTCTTATATCCATCTATTATTTATATTATGAACATATATGTTTGTGACATCATACACAACTCTAATCTTGGACTAGGATCATTCCAGATTTCTCCCTGTTTGTCTAGGACTGCCCATTCAAACAATGAAAAATGTGAGTTCCACCATCTGCCATCCATTTAATTAATTATTTTTCTCCAGTAAACATGTATTATAGTGGTTATAATAGTTAATCTGTACCCTCATCAGAAGAAATTTATCAACTCTACTACATGGTTATAGATAGTTTTCTTTGACTGTAATTTTACAGACTATACTCTTGTCCTGCATTACTTAGGTCAGTCTTCCAAACCTCTCGGGTGATGTAGTTTCATACTTGTAATACAGTTAGGCTTTTTGTCACATTCTTATTTCCATCATGGAATTCCTCAGCACCCTAAATGACTTTTTAAAAACTGTAGACATTAATTTGTGCTGTAAATTTCTATGACTTTTGAAAAAGGCAGTGTCACGTATCCATAATCTCCTCTGCAGGATTTTTTCCTTGTTCATGCAGAAGTAGAAGATACCTTTAAATCCATGGTACCTTGAATTCCTATCATTCATCTCAACAATATAAACTCATTCTAACACTCATCATGCTGGTGAAAGAACCACTGAATTTATAAATGCAGATCTATCTCTGATATTCAGTTTGTGGTTTTGCAAAGCAGCAAGTGGTGATTCAAATATAGACTAGGATAGATTCTCTGTTAGTGTCACATTCTCTGCTAGAATGTGAGTTTTCTGATATTATACAGCTAACCACCTCTGTAGTATGAGTTTTTTATTAGTAAGGTTGAATTGCCTTAGGTTGAAGCCAATTAAATGGCAAAGTCCTAATATCACACAATCAAATGCAGAAGAATTTTAAATGTAAGTTAGAGATTATGTAACATACTCTTTAATATTTATACAGACTTTCTTCCAAACTAGACATTTCATGAAGGTTGAAAATATTTAATACTTGACAAAAGTAAACAATGAGGATTATAGTCCACAAAATTTTTAAAGCAAATGAATTAATTTAAAATGGATGCTCTTGGGGTGCCTGGGTGGCTTAGTCGGTTGAGTGTCCGACTTTCGCTTGGGTCATGGTCTTGCATTTCGTGGGTTCGAGCCCCGCGTTGGGCTCTGTGCTGACTGCCAGCTCAGAGCCTGGAGCCTGTTTCAGTCTGTGACTCCCTCTCTCTCTGACCCTCCCCTGCTCACGCTGTCTCTCTCTCTCTCTCTCTCTCCTAGAAATAAATAAAACATTTAAAAAATAAAATAAAATAAAATAAAATGGATGCTCTTAACAAAATCCATCATCATAACTGTTCATCAAAGGCTGGTGCTAATTCAGTAGGGACTGGTACTCAGTAACTATATTTGCTGTCACAGAAACATGAAGTGGTGTTCTTTAAAAAAAAAAAAGAATAAATATATCCAACAATTCACTCTACACTAAAAATTACTATCTTATGAATATAGTGTTGTTCCCTTTCTGAGTTTTGTGAAAGACGAGTAATCAGGCACATTCTCTGACATGTGAGTGAAGGACAATTTTTCATGATTTTCTACTTTAGTTACAGAGGGATAACGTTGCAGAAGTTTAGATGAGATGTTGCATCCTGGACTTATTGAAGATAATTTAATTTTTAGTTGAAAAATTTTAAAAATATAGAAATGTGTATGAGTTAGGTTTGGGGCATGTACTGCATGTAGAAACTACTTGATGTATTTTAAGTGTCCCTAAAATAAGGGCCTTAATTCTTTAAATCACTCTTCTTTGTAATTTTCATTAAATCTATCTGACATTAAAAGATTAGCATTCTTTTTACATATTGATAACCTAAGGTTGGTAAGAAAGTTGAAAATATTTAAGCCCAATGTCTCAGTTTCTTTTCCTCTATTACCTACCCTCCATTGCCCACCAACTGTAAAAATCCAGTCAAAAAACCATGAAGAGATTCTTTCACTTGGGCAAAAGACTGTTACCGGTGTATTTTAGAAAGTATGTGGAATGTGGGCCAGACGACAGAGCAGTGAGAAACATGAGTAACTTTTTGTTTCATTACCATTTTTTCATACATATTAATATGCATCTTTTCATGAAACATTGATGAAATCAGTGTTTGTTGCCTTGGGGAAACAGTAAAGAGATGAAACCATGACTACCTGGAAGAGCTTATAGTATATTCTATTCGAGGACTTTCTGTAATGCTGATATTGATCTGTGGCTTATCCTGTCTATAATGAACACATAACCATAATTCAGTTTGCAAAGCACTATCCTCTGCATTCTTTAAAGTATAGAAATACGTTACACAGCTCTGTTAAGAGAAAAGAGAAAAAATCAACATGTGCTGAAATTAAACACAACTTTTGAATGTCAGTGTAGAATTAGAATTGCAAAATTATGCAAATTTAAATAATCAGAAATAAACCACCCTAGGAACAGTTTTTGAATTGTTTTATTGCTAACAATGCATTCTGCATGTGCACTGTAGTTACAAAATTGCAAATCCCCATTACTAAAATGAAACCAGTGATGTGAACATCTTTTATGAGGTATTTTAACCCTTGGTTTCAGAAAGATATACAATAGTTAATTACATGAAAGGTCAGATTATAAATTCCATAGGCTGAAAATTAAAAGCCACAAATATGAATACTTTAAGAGATGTTTCATTTCGAGTTACCTGAGAATCAAAAGTGTAAATTATAAGAGCATTCCCTCCTACACTTTAATCAAAACACTACTGTGAAGGAAGAATTTGTAGCACCAAAGAAAACAAAACAAAACAAAAAACCTTAGAAAGGAACAAAGTGTTACTGAATTACCCACGACTTTAATGCCAATATAAAATAAGGTGCAAATCAGTATGAAAATGTGGGTGGAATTATTTCGGTGGCGAGGTAGTTCGCACAGCTGTGACATTCCCAGAAGGATGGAAAGAGTTTCGGAAACGAGGCATAGATTCTGTGCTCAAAGATGAAGAAAATAGAGAGCAGATGGTTCTCTAGTCAGCTGGTGCATTTTGAGCATCGTGCTTTGTGTTGTGTGAGCTTGTTGCTGTGTTGAATTAGGTACAAGCCAGCAATTTTAAATACAGGACATTTAGCAGCTCTGGTACTGACCCACCAGTGGTCAGTTGGTCTCCCAGTCGCAGTAACAAAGTGGTCCTTAAACATGAGCACAGGAGCAAGTAGGAGGCTATGGTTAGGAAGAAGCATGGAGCCCTAATATAAAGAAACGGTGATTGGAAGAAAGAAAACAAAAATGTTGTAATGAAAATGAATATATTCATCTCTGTATTGTTTAACTTTTTACTTTTAAATAATTTTTGATTCATAGGAAGCTGCCAAGATAGTACAGAGAGATCTCATATGACCTTTACCTGGTTACATTATACATGATTATGTCAAAACCAAGAACTTGATATTGGTATAATATGTGTGCTTGGTCTGTGTCATTCTGTCACTTGTGTAGATGTGTGGAAATACGCTTGCAATGAAGATACATATCTACTCTGTCACCACAAAGATCTCCCTGGTGCTGCCCCTTACAGTCACACATTACTCTTTTCTCCTCTAATCCCTAACCCTCAACAACCACGGTTCAGTCTTCCATATTATAATTTTGTTATTTCAAGAGTGTTTAGTATAAATAGAATCATACATACGTGACATTTCACATAGGCTTCTATCATTCAGTGTAAATGTCCTTGAGCTGCATTCAAGTTAGTATGTATAAACATCTAGGTGCTTTTCATTGCTGATAGATTCTGTGGTGTGGAGGTGCCACAGCTTGCTTATCTATTCACTTTTTAGAGAAATTTTGGTTGTTTCCACTTTTGGTTATTACAAAAGCTGATATGAACAGTCATGTGAAGGGTTTGTATAGAAATAAGCTTCCACTTATCTTTTTTGTCATTTCAACTGTTCTAATAGGTGATCTTTGTTGTGGTGTTCATTTGTATTTCACTAATGGCTAATGACTTTGAATATCTTTCCATGTCTGTGTCTGCTTCTGTAGAGCCTGTTTGGTAAGTGTCTGTTCATCACTTTTGTCCATTTTGTAAGTGGACTGTTTTTTAATGTTGAGTTTTGAGAGTTCTTTATGTATTCTAGTTATGACTACTTTGCCAGGTACTTTGTGAATATTTCTCCCCAATATTTCTCCTGAATTTTCATCTATTAAAAGGTTATTTTTCATAATGAGAGTTTTAAATTTTTTGCAGTTTAATTTAAAGATAGAAAGGAGGAAGTAAAATCCCATTAGTAGATAACATGATTATTTATGTGGAAAATCTTAAGGAATTGACAAAAAAATGATAAATAAATTTAACAAAGTAAGAGATCAAAATGCATAAAATAAAAATTTCAATGCAAAAAATTGGAGAACTTAACTTTAAAAGTACCAGTTACAATAGAATGAAACAGAATAATTAGGAATTAATTTAATAAAATGCTGTGGCACCTCTACACTGAAATATTTATTTGAAAAGTAACATCTAGAGTCACCTGAATGGCTCAGTTGATTAAGTGTCTGACTCTTGATCTCAGCTCAGGTGTTGATCTCAGCGTTGTGAGTTCAAGCCCTGCATTGGGCTCTATGGTGGAGATGAAGCCTACTTAAAAAAATAACATTTAATATAAAAAGATGTATATTTTGTTGATGGTTGGAAGACTCAGCATTGTTAATCTCTTCGTTGTCTGAAAACTGATTTTAAAAATTAATACAATTATAATCAAAATCCCTACAGATTTATTTATTGTAAAAGGTCACCCTGTGATCCTGTAATTTGTATGGAAATATAAAGTTTTTTAAATGGGTCCGAAAAAACTCACATACATTATCTTTTATCAAAAGAGCCAAGGTAGTTCAATAGCATGTTCTAAACAAAATAGCCTGAAGAATGTCTTATAAAATTAAACATACAGTGACATTCCTCTCTGAGGCATTACCCAAGATAAATAAAAATATATGTCGACCAAAAGACTTGTACATGAATGTGCATAACAACTTGATAAAACCCCAAAGTTGGAGTACCTCCAAGCTTGCTTGCAGGTGATAAACATGAAATGATATAGAAATACCATGAACATCTTCAAAGCAATGAGAAGTAACACTATATTGGTGTAACACACTTCGTGTAGCACAGAAGAAGCCAGACACGACAGAGTGCACATCAACCTTGCTGTTTATGTGGCATCTGCAGCAGGCAGACTAATCCATAATGACAAACCTAGCCATGTGCTAGGTATAGGCGCCATTTATTGAAAGGGGCATGAGAGGTGGTCACAGGGGTGTATGTATTTGTCAGAATCAGTGGAAATGTACTTAAATTGTCCTAATTTTGCTGTATGTGCATTTTGTATCTATGAAGTAAATTTTTAAAAAACTGAACATATATGGTTACTATATCCAACAATTCACTAACAGTTAAATTCATATATATTACAATGATAATCCACGATCTACAATATTCATGTCATTTCTTTTCTTTTTTTTTACTAATAGCTTATTGTCAAGTTGGTTTCCATATAACACCCAGTGCTCATCCCCACAAGTGCCCCCCTCCGTGCCCATCACCCCCCACATCCATCAGTCCTCAGTTTTTGTCAGCATTCAAGAGTCATTCATGGTTTGCCTCTCCCCTTTCTGCCACCATTTCCCCCCTTCTTCTCCCCCATGGTCCTCCGTTAAGTTCCTCCTAATCCTCCTATACGTGCAAACATATGATATTTGTCCTTCTCTGCCTGACTTATTTCGCTTAGCATAACACCCTCAAGGTCCATCCATGTTGCTACACAAGGCTAGATTTCATTCTTTCTCATTGCCATGTAGTATTCCATTGTATAGATAAACCACATCTTCTTGATCCATTCGTCCATTGATGGACACTTAAGCTCTTTCCATGTTTCGGCTATTGTTGAGAGTGCTGCTATGAACATTGGGGTACATGTGCTTCAATGCATCAACATTTCTATATCCCTTGGGAAAATTCCTAGCAGTGCTATTGCTGGGTCATAGGGGAGTTCTATTGTTAATTTTTTGAGGAACCTCCACACTGTTTTCCAGAGGGGCTGTACCAGTTTACATTCCCACCAACAGTGTAGGAGGGATTAGTTTTGTGGGTTGTTTCCTTTGCCGTGCAGAAGCTTTTAATCTTGATGAGGTCCCAATCGTTTATTTTTGCTCTTGATTCCTTTGCTTTGGGGGATGTGTCAAGTAAGAGGTTGCTGTGGTGGAGGTCAAGGAGGTTGTTTCCTGCTTTCTTCTCTAGGGTGTTGATAGTTTCCTGTCTCACGTTCAGGTCCTTTATCCATTTTGAGTTTATTTTTGTGCATGGTGTGAGAAAATGATCTAGTTTCATTCTTCTGCATGTTGCTGTCCAGTTCTCCCAACACCATCTGTTAAAGAGGCTGTCTTTTTCCATTGGATATTCTTTCCTGCTTTGTCAAAGATCAGTTGGCTGTATACTTTTGGGTCCACTTCTGAGTTCTCAATTCTGTTCCATTGGTCTATGTGTCTGTTTTTGTGCCAATACCATACTGTCTTGAGGATGACAGCTTTGTAGTAGAGGCTGAAGTCTGGGATGGTGATACCTCCCGTTTTGGTTTTATTTTTCAGTATTACTTTGGCTATTCGGGGTCTTTTGTGGTTCCATACAAATTTTTGGATAGTTTGTTCTAGTTTTGAGAAGTATGCTGGTGCAATTTTGATTGGAATTGCATTGAATGTGTAGAGTGCTTTAGGTAGTAATGACATCTTAACTATATTTATTCTTCCTATCCATGAGCATGGAATGTTTTTCCATTTCTTTGTGTCTTCTTCAATTTCCTTCATAAGTTTTCTATAGTTTTCATCATACAGATCTCTTGTATCCTTGGTTAGGTTTATTCCGAGGTATTTTATGGTTTTTTGTGCAATTGTGAATGGGATCAGTTTCTTGATTTCTCTTTCTGTTGCTTCATTATTGGTGTATAAAAATGCAACCGATTTCTGTACGTTGATTTTGTACCCTGCAACTTGGCTGAATTCTTGGATCAGTTCTAGTAGGCTTCTGGTGGAGTCTGTCGGGTTTTCTATGTAGAGTATCATGTCATCTGCGAAGAGTGAAAGTTTGACTTCCTCTTTGCCAATTCTGATGCCTTTGATTTCCTTTTGTTGTCTGATGGCTGATGCTAGGACTTCCAGCACTATGTTAAACAACAGTGGTGAGAGTGGACATCCCTGTCGTGTTCCTGATCTCAGGGGGAAAGCTCTCAGTTTTTCCCCGTTGAGGATGATGTTAGCTGAAGGCTTCTCATAGATGGCTTTGATGATGTTTAAGTAGGTTCCTTCTATCCCAACTTTCTCGAGAGTCTTTATTAAGAAGGGATGCTGTATTTTGTCAAATGCTTTTTCTGCATCTATTGACAGGATCATATGGTTTTTATCTTTTCTTTTATTGATATGATGGATCACATTGATTGATTTGCGAATGTTGAACCAGCCCTGTAACCCAGGAATGAATCCCACTTGATCTTGGTGGATGATTCTTTTGATATGCTGCTGGATTCGATTTGCAAGGATCTTGTTGAGAATTTTTGCATCCGTATTCATCAAGGATATTGGCCTATAGTTCTCTTTTTTTGTTGGATCTCTGTCTGGCTTGGGAATCAGAGTGATGCTGGCTTCATAAAATGAGTCCGGGAGTTTTCCTTCGACTTCTATTTTTTGGAATAGCTTGAGAAGAATTGGGATTAATTCTGTTTTAAATGTCTGGTAGAATTCCCCAGGGAAACCATCAGGTCCAGGGCTCTTATTTGTTGGGAGATTTTTGATCACTGATTCGATTTCTTCACTCGTTATGGGTCTGTTCAGGTTTTCTATTTCTTCCCGTGTGAATTTTGGTAGTGAGTGTGTGTTTAGGAATTTGTCCATTTCTTCTAAGTTGTCCAATTTGTTGGCATATAATTTTTCATAGTATTCCCTGATAATTGCTTGTATTTCTGAGGGGTTGGTTGTAATAAGTCCATTTTCATTCATAATTTTGTCTATTTGGGTGCTCTCTCTTTTCTTTTTGATAAGCCTGGCTAGAGGTTTGTCAATTTTGTTTACTTTTTCAAAAAACCAACTCTTGGTTTCATTGATCTGTTCAATTGTTTCTTTGGTCTCTATGTTGTTTATTTCTGCTCTAATTTTTACTATTTCTCTTCTTCTACTGGGTTTAGGGCGTTCTTGTTGCTCTGCCTCTAGCTCCTTTAGGTGAGCTGTTAGATTTTGGACTTGTGCTTTTTCTAATCTCTTGAAATAGGCCTGGAGAGCAATGTACTTTCCTCTTAGGACTGCCTTGGCCGCATCCCATAGATTTTGAATTGTTGTGTTTTCATTTTCATTTGTTTCCATATATTTTTTAATTTCCTCTCTAATTGCCTGATTGGCCCATTCATTCTTTAGAAGGGTGTTCTTTAACCTCCATGTTTTTGGCGGTTTTCCAGACTTCTTCCTGTAATTGATTTCAAGTTTCAAAGCATTGTGATCTGACAGTGTGCATGGTATGATCTCTATTCTTTTATATTTATTGAGGGCTGCTTTATGTCCCAGTATGTGATCTATCTTGGAGAATGTGCCATGCGCACTTGAGAAGAAAGTAAATTCCCTGGCCTCAGGATGTAAAGTTCTAAATATATCCGTCAGATCCATCTGGTCCAATGTGTCTTTCAAGTCCATTATTTCTTTAGTGATTTTCTGTCTGGTTGACCTATCCATTGCTGTAAGCGGAGTATTAAAGTCCCCTGCTATTAGCACATTCTTATCTATAAGCTTGTTTCTGTTTGTGATTAATTGTTTTAGATATTTAGGTGCTCCCATATTCGGTGCGTAGACATTTATGATTGTTAGTTCTTCCTGATGGATGGACCCTGTAATTATTATGTAGTGCCCTTCTTCATCTCTTGTGATTGTCTTTAATTTAAAGTCCAGTTTGTCTGATATAAGTATCGCTACTCCGGCTTTCTTTTGATTTCCTGTAGCATGATATATATTTCTCCATCCCCTTACTTTTAATCTGAAGGTATCTTCCCGTCTAAAATGAGTTTCTTGTAGACAGCATATTGATGGATTTTGTTTTTTAATCCATTCTGCTACCCTATGTCTTTTGATTGGAGCATTCAGCCCATTTACATTCAGTGTTATTATTGAAATATGTGGGTTTAGAGTCTTTGTATCTTTTGTAGGGTTCATGTTTGTGGTGGTGTCTCTGGTATCTTTGTTCCTTGCAACCTTTCCTTCAGAGCATCCCCCTCAGGATTTCTTGTAGGGCTGGCTTCGTGGTGACAAATTCTTTCAATTTCTGTTTATTTGGAAAGGTTTTTATCTCTCCTTCTATTTTGAATGACAGGCTTGCTGGATAGAGGATTCTTGGCTGCATATTTTTACTGTTCATCACATTGAAGATTTCCTGCCATTCCTTTCTAGCCTGCCAAGTTTCAGTAGATAGGTCTGTCACCACTCTGATAGGTTTCCCTTTGTATGTTAGGGCCCTTTTCTCCCTAGCTGCTTTCAAAATTCTCTCTTTGTCCTTGTATTTGGCCATTTTCACTATGATATGTCGTGCAGAAGATCGATTCAGGTTACGTCTGAGGGGAGTCCTCTGAGCCTCTTGTACTTCCACATTTACTTCCTTCCCCAGGTCGGGGAAGTTCTCTGCTATAATTTGTTCCAGGACTCCTTCAGCACCTTTCCCTCTCTCTTCCTCTTCTGGGATTCCTATGATACGGATATTGTTGCGTTTGACCGTATCGCTGAGCTCTCGAATTCTTCTTTCCTGTTCCTGGATCAGTTTGTCTCTTTTTTTGTCAGCTTCTTGTTTTTCTATAATGGTGTCTTCTAAATCACTTATTCTCCTTTCTGCCTCTTCAATCCGTGCATTGGAGGCCTCTAATTTATTATGTATCTCATTTATCGCATTTTTTAATTCTTCATGCCTATTTTTATTTTCCATTCTGTATGTAGTCATAGTTTCTTTGATGTCCCGTATGTTTTTTTCAAGCCCATCTATTAATTTTACCATTATTATTCTAAAATCTTGTTCAGTGATGCTGCTGTTATCTGTTTTGAGCAGTTCATTAGCTGTCATTTCTTCTTGGAGTTTCTTTGGAGGAGAGCTCTTTCGTTTCATATTTTAGTTAGCTTTCCATCTCTTGTTGGTTTTAAGGACCTGTTATGCTCTCTGTATCTATGAGCGCTTCTATATCCAAGAAGACTCTTTGACTGTCTAGGGCCTATCCTTTCAGAGAGTGTTTTTTGAATGGTCTCTCTTGGTCTCTCTTGTTGAGACCTTGGTTATTTTATTTCCTATTCGTAGTGATATTTGGGACTCTTCACCTTGTGTACTCTGGCTTGTTACTTGAGGTAGCCGTTAGAAGGCTTTCTCAGTGGAATCTGCGTCCTTTCTCTCCCAGTCTCTTGGGTTTGGTACGGTTTCCTATGGCTTCAGATCTTTTCTGTGTAATGCCTGGGCGCGAGTGTAGGTATGGAGCTCCCTACTTCTCCGCCATCTTGCCCCTCCTCCTCCATTTTATAGTTTTAGTATGTAACAGCTTTTGTATACAATAAGGCTTTGCCTAAATAACTATCCATAGTTTATGATTCATCTTGCAAATACTAGAGTTCTTCTCCAATTGAGGTAGAATACATCATTATTGACTGGTTTTTTGTACAAAGTATAAGTATTATGGTCCCTGGCAACTTCTGACATTGATATATAGACATTTTTTTTTAATGAAAGAGAAGTACAGCAGCATGCCTTAGGTGTCTGTGAGCAGATAGAAAGACAAATCAAACCTAATACTTTCATTCGTAACATCTCAGTAAATAGTAAATTAAGCTGAAACCTTTATTTGAGATACAGATGGGAAATCTGAATTGTTAGGATTAGCACTAGAGTGTAAACTCACACAGGAAATTGGTGGTACAGGTAAAATTCAAACCAGTATCTCAACAAAGCCACCTGGAATTCCCTAATAAGTTACATAAGCTAAGCAAGTAAAGAGTAATAGATAGACTCTATTAGACTAGGTAGATAAATACTGTAACAAATTCAGCTGTAGGAGTCATTAGTAATCAGTATTTTAAAAGTGGATTTCAGGTTAAATATTTGCCCATAATTTTACTCTAAATATAATTAAATGTTTACTAACTAGTTTGTGCATGAATATCTCAATCTCAGTAACTGTGATTATTTTTCTCTTTTTTGTTTTAGCAAAAATTGATACTGCAGTCCATGCTCATTTTTACCCCAATGAGAATTTCCTTCTTCTTAAAAACAGAAACCAAAACAAACAAAACAACTTATGAAAGTCTGTATAATTTGGTATAACCAACAAAAAAGACTATAATCAAACACCAAAGAAATTTTAAGAAAAAAAATAATCTAAATATATGCTGACAAATAATATGATTCCTCCAGCAATATATAGCAATAAAAAAACATAGAAAGTGTAACATTGTATTTTTTTACCCAAAAGGAATTGATATTTTAGAAGTCATGAACAAAGGACAAATCAAAAAGAAAAATTACTTAGAAACTAATTCATTAATGAATTGCAAAATGTGAAAAGATATAGCTCATATAAAAGGTTTTAAAGCTTAGATAAAAGTTTCAAATTAAATTATTAAATTAAAATATATAAAGTCTGGAGACAATACAAAAATTATAATAAGTGAAATAGATTTAAATAAAAACAACTAAATAAAAATAAAACAGATGTAAAAAAATAAGAAGCTTTTAGGAGAAATTAGAAGGTATACCAGAAAGATAAAAAATTCTCCAACATCCATATATTTGCAGTTCACAGAGAAGAAAACTTACACAATAGATTAAAATGAGCTTAAACAGTATATTCATGAATTTTTTTTGACGGAAAGGGACTTCAATCTATATTTTAAAGGTGCCCACGTTTTCTATAGAAAATCTTCTCAGTATAATCAACAATGAGAAAAATTCCAATAAAATTACTTTTGTGTAAAAATAAAAAGAAAATCCTTTGGAGAACCAGGCCAAACCATTAACTGTGTCATTCATAAAGATGAAAAAAGGAGACAATATGATTGGACACAGAAGCACCAAAATTTTATATCGGAAGACAATGGATCATTATATTTAACATATTTCAGAAAATAAAATGTGTGGCATGGCTTTATATGTAGAAAAACTGATAAAAAAAAGAATAAAAGTTAAAGCAAACAGAAAACGCAAGGACACAGAATATTAACCTTTATTTTTAAATGTTTATTTATTCTTGAGAGAGAGAGCAGAAAAACAAGTGGGGGAGGGATGGAGAGAGGGAGAGAGAGGATGTGGATGCCAGCAGAGAGCCAGATGGGTTACACAAACCCATAAACCACGAGACCATGACCTGAGCTGAAGTCAGATGCCCCACAGAATACTAATCTTATGACTAACAGCAGACTATCAAGAAACACAGCAGATTTTTATAAGCAACAGTAGGCTAGCAAAATTTGACAACTGGCTCTCGGGAGAAAAAAGTGCCAATTTGCAATATTTGCTTACATTCATGGTGTAAATATTCCCATTGTGATTGATTAGACTAGATTGAATATAATCTGGAAGAGATGCTAACAAATCACTTCTCAACAGCCCCATGTTAACATGGAAAGAATTAGTGATAGAAGTTAAATATACTTAGCTGAAGAACTAGAAAAATTATAAGCTAAAAGTGAAAGAATGTGAGAATGTTGAGATTTTCTTTTATTTTGCAAGTTTCAGTTGATTTTAAACATAAAGAATTATTACTTGTTTTGTTACTTAATTTGACTTTTGAATAATTCTCTTTATTCCCTTGAAAATATTTCCTAAAATTTTTAATGGATGACAACACTTAAATGCCACATTTTATTTATATGGCTGCCCTCAGGGGACCCTAAATGAAAACTGGCTAATCAAATAACAGTATTTCAGGTCCATGGATATAGGTTTATCACGTGTCTTCCATAGGTCAGGACTGTTCCAGGCCCACAGGAACCAAAGAAAGCAGGATGCAATCACTATATCTAGAAGCGAAAAGTATATTTGAATTCCTCCTATGTGCTTCATGCTGTGTTGAATACTTTGGGAATAAGCATATGAAAGTCCATTTATATGCAGAGACATTTTAATGTTGTTAAAGATAGGAAACCAGAGATGCAAAACAAAACTGAAAAAAAAATTACAAAACATACATTTGTTAACACCATTCTTAATGCTGTTTTAAATGTTTCTACAAAATAACAAGCTAGTGCAAACAGGGAGAACACACTGATTAATACAACAAGGAAGGCATTGAAAACAATTTGAAAGGTGGGGGGACAGGAAATGTAAAATTTGTCCTCAAATATAAAAATGTTACCTGCATCCTGGAAACCTCCTTTATTCCTTCTTCCAAACACTATCCCAAGGTAACCATTATTCTGACCACTATTCTCACCACTATTCTATGAGATTTGCCAATTTTTATATTTAATAAAATGGCATAATATAATAGAAACACTTTTGTGTTTAAATTTTGTGTCAGTGCACTTGACTGGCTCAGTAAGTAGAGCATGTGACTCTTGATCTTGGGGTCGTGAGTCTGAGCCTTATGCTGGGTGTAAAGATTACTTTAAAAAAGGAAATAAAAATTAAAAAAATAAATTTTCTGTCAACACTGTGGTCAGCCATTCCATTGAGCAATAGCATTACATTGGTTGAATGTACCCCAACTTAGTTTTGCATTCTACTGTTAATGTGCATTCAACTAGTTTCTAGCCTCAGGCTATTATGAGTAGAAATGACATGAATAGTAGGGTGTTCTTTAATCTCCATGTTTTTGGAGGTTTTCCAGACTTCTTCCTATGATTGATTTCAAGTTTCAAAGCATTATGATCTGAGAGTGTGCATGGTATGATCTCAATTCTTTTATATTTACTGAGGGCTGCTTTATGTCCCAGTATGTGATCTATCTTGGAGAATGTGCCATGCGGACTTGAGAAGAAAGTAAATTCCCTGGCCTCAGGATGTAGAGTTCTAATATACCTGTCAGATCCATCTGATCCAATGTGTCTTTCAAGTCCATTATTTCTTTAGTGATTTTCTGTCTGGTTGACCTATCCATTGCTGTAAGTGGAGTATTGAAGTCCCTTGCTAGGAGCACATTCTTATCTATAGCCCCCAAAACAAGGGAATCAAGAGCAAAATAAACGATTGGGACCTCATCAAGATTAAAAGCTTCTGCACAGCAAAGGAAACAACCCACAAAACTAATAGGCAACCAAGGGAATGGGAAAAGATAGTTGCAAAGGACATATCAGATAAAGGGTTAATATCCAGAATCTATAAGGAACTCACCAAACTCCACACCTGAAAAACAAACAACCCAGTAAAGAAATGGGCAGAAGATATGAACAGACACTTCTCCAAAGAGGACATCCAGATGGCCAACAGACACATGAAACGATGCTCAGCATCCCTCCTCATCAGGGAAATACAAATCAAAACCACACTGAGATACCACCTCACACCAGTCAGAGTGGCTAAAATGAGCA